>NC_135803.1:78488375-78748310 GCF_964213995.1 Mustelus asterias | reverse complement strand
CCTCACAGCTCCAAGGACCCGGGTTCAGTCTGGTCTTGGGTGATTGTGCGGAGTTTGTATATACTCCCTGTGTCTGCAGGGGTTTCCTCCGGGTGCTCCGGTTTCCAAGGATGTGCAGGTTAGGTGAATTGTCCATGATAAAGCACCCTTGGTGTCCCAAGGTGTGAACGTTGAATGGATTGGCCATGATAAATGTGTGGGGTCACAGATCTAGGGCAGGGAAGAGGGTCAGGATAAGATACCATGTGAGAGAGTCAGTGCAGTTGAGATGGGCCAAATATCCTCTTCTGCACTGTAGGGATTCTATCGTTAACGGCTGAAATCTCCTGTCCTCGTTTGCCACTGGTATTATCCCATGCTGCTGAAAATGAATGGAGTTTTTGCTGGAACACCAAATTTTCTCTTTTTGCTCGTAATGGGACCCACCTGGACGAGATCAGAGAATCCCACTCAACGTTTCGAGTCCATATGACTCTGCTTCAGAGTTAAAGAGGAGGAGAAATGTGTTGGATTTTATACTATATAAGAGTGGGTGGAGCAAATAGGTCAGTGATAGGTGTGAGCGAGGAGAGATTGGACAGAGGTGTGTAGGGCATGAGACAGAGGAAGTGTTCATGGCATTGTTAAGGACCACAGTAGGTGCTGATAGTGGCATAAATAAAAAGGCAATCGAAAATGTTAATCAGAGAACAAAATGTCAGTGCTCAGTGAAAGCAAAATTTAAGAACAAGTAACTGGTAGCCCTATGGGAAGGGAAGGGTTGTGCTGGGACATAAAAATGTTAGATTTTAACAAAGGGGTCAAAATGGAGGGGAATGTTCACAATCTATAGTTTTTGAATGCAATGTTAAATCCAGAAATCTGTAAGATGCCCTGATTGGAAGATGAGGTGTTGTTCCTGCAGTTTGCATGGCAGCAGGCCAAGGATTGGATTTGGACAAGATAGTGAGTTGAAATGGCAAGCGACAGGAAGGTTGGGGTCATAGTTGCAGAAGAAGTGAAGGTGTTCCGCAAAGTGGTCTCCCCAATGTAGTGGAGACTGCATCGGGAGCAGTGAATACAGTCGACTGAATTGACGGAAGTGCAAGTGAAATGTTGCTTCACCTAAAAGGAATCGTATCATGAAATGTAAACTCCTGAGGAGCAATTATAGAAATTCATTTTGCCTCCACATTTTTACAGAGAAACATTGTTCGGGGTTTCATCTGAAAATGGATGGAATGCCACAGTACTACATCTAGAGGAAGTGGGTACTGAAGAAGTTACCTCAAAGTGCCATCTACAACATTAAGTTTTGACTGGGAGTCTGGTGAGAGGTCCATGCAATATTACCAATGGCAGAACATAAGCATTGCTCAATCCACCTATGCCACTCTCTAATGAATATTTACTGTACTTGTAAAACATTTTCTGGTTTTGATTTTTGAACTACTTTTGGACTTTTAAATTCACTCATGTCCTACCACCTCATCTTAACATGCATGAATTTGGATCAAAAAGCTATCTCCTTTCAGATACGAGTTTACCGGATAAAAATAAACTTCACATATTTCAAGGATGGGATGAGTGAATTGATTAAATACAAAGAACAAAAAGAACAAAGAACAATACAGCACAGGAACAGGCCCTTCGGCCCTCCAAGCCTGTGCCGCTCCCTGGTCCAAACTAGACCATTCTTTTGTATCCCTCCATTCCCACTCCGTTCATATGGCTATCTAGATAAGTCTTAAACATTCCCAGTGTGTCCGCCTCCACCACCTTGCCTGGCAGCGCATTCCAGGCCCCCACCACCCTCTGTGTAAAATATGTCCTTCTGATATCTGTGTTAAACCTCCCCCCCTTCACCTTGAAGCTATGACCCCTCGTGAACGTCACCACTGACCTGGGGAAAAGCTTCCCACTGTTCACCCTATCTATGCCTTTCATAATTTTATACACCTCTATTAAGTCTCCCCTCGTCCTCCGTCTTTCCAGGGAGAACAACCCCAGTTTACCCAATCTCTCCTCATAACTAAGCCCCTCCATACCAGGCAACATCCTGGTAAACCTCCTCTGTACTCTCTCCAAAGCCTCCACGTCCTTCTGGTAGTGAGGCGACCAGAACTGGGCGCAGTATTCCAAATGCGGCTGAACCAATGTTCTATACAACTGCAACATCAGACCCCAACTTTTATACTCTATGCCCCGTCCTATCAAGGCAAGCATGCCATATGCCTTCTTCACCACCTTCTCCACCTGTGACGGCACCTTCAAGGATCTGTGGACTTGCACACCCAGGTCCCTCTGCATATCTACACCCTTTATGGTTCTGCCATTTATTGTATAGCTCCTCCCTTAATTATTTCTACCAAAATGCATCACTTCGCATTTATCAGGATTGAACTCCATCTGCCATTTCTTTGCCTAAATTTCCAGCCTACCTATATCCTTCTGTAGCTTCTGACAATGCTCCTCACTATCTGCAAGTCCTGCCAATTTTGTGTCGTCCGCAAACTTACTGATCACCCCAGTTACACCTTCTTCCAGATCGTTTATATAAATCACAAACAGCAGAGGTCCCAATACAGAGCCCTGCGGAACACCACTAGTCACAGGCCTCCAGCCGGAAAAAGACCCTTCCACTACCACCCTGTCTTCTGTGACCAAGATGTGGAGATGCCGGCGTTGGACTGGGGTAAGCACAGTAAGAAGTCTCACAACACCAGGTTAAAGTCCAACAGGTTTATTTGGTAGCAAATACCATAAGCTTTCGGAGCAGCACGCTCTGATAGCTTATGGTATTTGCTACCAAATAAACCTGTTGGACTTTAACCTGGTGTTGTGAGACTTCTTTCTGTGACCAAGCCAGTTCTCTACCCATCTAGCCACCTCCCCCTTTATCCCATGAGATCCAACCTTTTTCACCAGCCCACCATGAGGGACTTTGTCAAACGCTTTACTAAAGTCCACATAGACGACATCCACGACCCTTCCCTCGTCAACCATTCTAGTCACTTCTTCAAAAAACTCCACCAGGTTAGTGAGGCATGACCTCCCTCTCACAAAACCATGCTATTGTTAATGAGTTTATTCCTTTCTAAATGCGCATACATCCTATCTCTAAGAATCTTCTCCAACAACTTCCCCACCACGGACGTCAAGCTCACCGGCCTATAATTACCCGGGTTATCCTTCCTACCCTTCTTAAATAATGGGACCACATTAGCTATCCTCCAATCCTCTGGGACCTCACCTGCATCCAGTGACGAGACAAAGATTTGCGTCAGAGGCCCAGCGATTTCATCTCTCGTCTCCCTGAGCAGCCTTGGATAGATTCCATCAGGCCCTGGGGATTTGTCAGTCTTTATATTCTCTAACAAACCTAACACTTCCTCCCTTGTAATGGAGATTTAAACAGTCGAAATTGTACAAAGCAAAGCTTCCGCAAACTATAGTGCATCAACACACACAATGTTACTGCAGTGGAATGAGGCTGGGGCTGTGACGTTCAAATGCACGAGGTGGATATTTGGAGCAGTGAGGAGTGAATAGCACAATCTAATTGAATGATGTAACAGACTCAAAGGATTGAATGGCCAACTGTTCCTCTAAAATACCACGGTTCAGTAGTTAGAATCATACTTTTCACCTGGGAAATTGCAAAGATATGGCACACTTTCAGTAAATGAAGTCTCCCAGATATATACTTCTTCCAATTTTGCTTTCACATAGTTTATTTTCTTGGTGTACTTTAAATTGTGATAGTTTAACTTTATCCTACAATATTTTATTCCCTCAATCTGGGATTATACCTTTAAACCCTGCCTTGCAGTATGTGAAGCTCTTTAATATTTTATCATTGTCATTCCAATTACACTGATCAGTTTTATTGTCCTCTGTACAGTTTACTGTACAATGTTCAAAACTGGATAATGGTTCATATGGTTTGACCAGCCCATAGAAAAACCTCAGCAGAACTTCTACAGCTCATGTGACATAGACAAATAAGGTGTGCAGTCCTATGTTGAATGAACACTACATCCAACAGATTCTTTAACAGAGGGTGCAACCATTTATATGTAATAGTAATAAAATTAGATTTACTTGGAAGCCGATGCAGTTCTCAAAAATACTTTATTTGACAATATAACCATCATTACATCATTCTAAAAAATACAGATATACATTACTATGATGTCTTTTTTAAAAAGTTAATTATTTGTTTACAAAGGGAACATCCACATTGTCCAAACTAAAAGGCATTTGAGCAACTGTACAACAGAAGATGAAAATAAATCAACAGTCAAGAATCAGAGTGTCTGAATTATCTGATAAACCCACGGTTTAGGTCAGCCTGCGTTATTCCAAATACAGCCCTGGAAATAAAAAATGTGTCACTTCATGACTCATTATCCTTTCCAAACAGCTGATTCAGACAGCAAAACTGGCCACAACAGGTAGCATCCATTGCCCTGCTCGCTGTCTCCCCACTGTCCAATGTTCATGGTGACAGAACACTTTCTTCTGAAGAATGTACACTAAATAATTAACTAAAAGCCTGTCGTACACAGAATATCTTTCATAGCAAGGTCAGAAACATCTTGCTATACACATTATAAATGGCTCATGGATTATATTTGATGTATTAAAGTGCTTTTAGACTTGCCTGTAAAATAGTTCTTATCTAGGAAGTGGACTCTATATGCTGTTCCCCCCTTTTATAAAATTTCCCTCAGATGTGTTATCTGGAACCCCAATCACTATGGAGTGCAAACAGGACAGTGATCAAGGTCGAGAATGCTTTGTCCACATCATAGCTTTTGTTTTATGTTGCATGAACGTGCAGCCTCAAACCAAAAGCAGATATGTTGAACCACATATGTGTAGATCCATAATGTGGTCAGTTCCCTTAATGTTGCCCATTTACACTCCTGCCTTCTGCAATGTATGATTAATTAGTGGGAATTAGAGAAGTCAAAAAAAACATTGTAAGAAAAATCATCATTTCATACAAATGGTTGGGCAAACAGCAATCACCCAAATGAGAACTCAGCATGTTTTTCAGAGATAAAAAAAGAATGAATAAAAGCAACATCCCAAATCAAATGTACAATCTCGTCCAAACAGCGAACTTAGTAGAACCTCCTCAGTGCAGGAGGCCATTCAGCCCATCGAGTCTGCACCAACTCTCCGAAAGAACATCTTACCCAGGCCCACTCCCTGCCCTGTCCCCTTAATACCATGCATTTACCACGGCTAATCCACCTAACCAGCACATCCTTAGACTGTGGCAGGGAACCCACGCACAGAGCAAACTCCGCAGTCACTCAAGGCCGGAATCAAACCTGGGTCTCTGGTGCTGTGAGGCAGCAGTGCTAACCACTGTGCCATTTATTTCAGTCGTCTTTCTAATAGTGAATTCTCACTCCTCCTCGGTTCAGTTGGATTACACCAAGACTGGATACAAATATAAAGGGAATTAGATACTAAATTATCTCATCTTAATATTTGTTCTCTTTGCTACATCTTTAGTGATACCAGCACAATTTGCATGACTGGTTAGGACACATTTCCTGCCCTTCACCAAACTAAGATACAAGAGAGCTAAGAAATACATAGCTAAAAATCTGAAATAATAGTGGCCATGAGTTAACATGGAGTTAACCATTTCCCATCCAAACATCTTGACACTGTGATCACACTATGATGGACTGATGCAAGTGTCAATATCCCAGTCTTTCAAAGCTATTTTTGGTAGTTAATGTTCATTTTGAAGCTGGACACTATTTTCTTCATCAATTCTTCTAACATGCAGTTATAATGTCTACTACAGACACTAAATGGGGAATCTGATCCCAGGCTTTTACCTGGAATACAGGTCAAATGTGGCATTCTCCCTCACTGCAAATCACCCCAGCTCCACAAGAGTGTCTTGGCACTCCTGAACTGGTCAGTGTACATTTTCTATCATAGGTAACAGTGAAGGAGGAAATTGTGAAGATTTTTATCAATGACACATTTTCAAACACAGTCTATCAGTTCAAATATATTTACAGCAGATTAACAAAATCTGAAATAGGAATCACAACATTACCAGTTAAACAGCACTCAAAAAACATTAATAATTCAGGAAAAAAGAATGGCTATTTCATCCATCGAAACCATTCTTTCTGTTCACAATATAGGAATCCAAATTTAAATAACCCCAATATTTTTTTCATTAACCTGGTTGTGAATTATTCCAAATATTTATCATTTTGAGTACAAGTTCTTCTCAATTTATTTTCTGTAGACTTCTCTTTTCCACTGATGGCCTCCAATCCTACATCTTTGGCATATTTTCATACATTACATAATCTGTACAGTACCTTATACACAGCATTTAGTATTCAAACACTTCAGTGAGTCCACGATTAACTACCTTCTTTCTAGACTGGAAAGCATTATTTTCTCATTGTGGCTAGGCTCCTTCATACTTGATGTTGCCTCTTTTGATAGCCTCTCAAATCATCTTTTGTAATAGTGATCAAAACTGAACACAACAGTATGGCACATTGTAAACAAATTGATGAGAGAAGCTATCAGCAAGTGGATGCTATATGAGGCTGATGTCAGTGGGTTCTAGAGCCTGTCAGCAACAGCTGACAGACCCAAATCAAATAAAATTCACTATAATTCATACAATCTGGAGCTCTGTATTAAATAGGTCAGTGCTGGCACAATGTACTTCTAATCTTGTAATGGTCAAGTAGACAGGTGAACAGGTATTATAGCTAGCATTATGTACTTTCATTCACCTCTAGTTGGAGCAACTTGTTCTGTGGTGAGCACCATTTCCCACCCTGATCAGGTTGCCTGCCTGATCAGAACCAAGCCCACCCCCTATAGCATACTTGGTAATCTGATACCTGAATCAGGTATGCAGCACTCCAGTGTATTAATAGTGACTGATAAGCCGGGATGACACTGGCAGCTTATATTTATTTTACCCATTTTTAGAAAAGCTCACCATTGCTTCTAAGTGATGAGTATGATTTACACTGATTAGAATCATAGAAGCCCTACAGTGCAGAAAGAGGCCATTTGGCCCATCGAGTCTGCACCGACCACAATCCCACCCAGGCTCTACCCCCATATCCCTACATATTTACCCACTAACCCCTCTAACCTACGCATCTCAAGACACTAAGATGCAATTTTAGCATGGCCAATCAACCTAACCCGCACATCTTTGGACTGTGGGAGGAAACCGGAGCACCTGGAGGAAACCCACGCAGACACGAGGAGAATGTGCAAACTCCACACAGACAGTGACCGAAGCTGGGAATCGAACCCAGGTCCCTGGAGCTGTGAAGCAGCAGTGCTGACCACTGTGCTACCATGCCGCCCCATTCCAGCCGTACTCTTGCACACAGCTGGGAAACCCATAACCTCAGGTCTGCAAATGTGCATCAAAGCTGTCTGTGCTTGGTAAAAGAGTGTGTCTCTGTAGGGTACAAATTTGCATTCTTGTGAAATAAACAGGTTAGGTTTTTCAGGAGCTTAGTTCCAAGATTCTGGACGGCGCAGCACGGTGGCACAGTGGTTAGCATTGCTGCCTCACAGCGCCAGGGACCCGGGTTCGATTCCCGGCTTGGGTCACTGTCTGTGTGGTGTTTGCACGTTCTCCCCGTGTTTGCATGGGTTTCTTCCGGGTGCTCCGGTTTCCTCCCACAGTCTGAAAGATGTGCTGGTTAGGTGCATTGACCCGAACAGGTGCTGGAGTGTGGCGACTAGGGGAATTTCACAGTAACTTCATTGCAGTGTTAATGTAAGCCTTACTTGTGACTAATAAATAAACTTTAACTTTAAAGTTTACCAGAGTTCCCACATGTTTAACACTTGGCTGATGACAAACAAAAAACTGCCAGATGTGGCAGGCCACATCCAACAGACCCACAAATTTATTTGATTATAGGAGGCAACACAGCTCCTGAACTTGGATCCATAATGCACAATCCTTTAAGATCTAAGAAACTTGTGCTTGTGTACATTCAGAGTCTCTGAACTACAGAGATACATATTGTTTAAGCCTTTATGTTGGTAATTCCAGCCACATAGAATCCCTGCTTATTCACCATGGCAAGACTGACTTCATATTATTCTTCAAGAAAAGAAAAACTGGTATACGTTTATTTTGGTTTAAAATTTTCCTTCAATACTGAATAGGCAAAAGCATTCTTAAAAAAACATTCAAATCTGGGTTTTAAAAAAGATGTGGTATAAAGAATACACACCAACAGCAGTGGTTTAAAATAAAATATCCCATCCTTTGAGTTGTCCTATTGGTTACAATCTTCAAATTCTGAGATATTTTCCAGGGTCTACAGCCCTGCCATATAATCCTTTCAATGGATAGTCCTTAATGAAAGTATCACAATGCTTCTATAAATCACAATATTGCACGATAAAATGGACAGTCCCATTCTCTTTAAAATGTTTTTTGCCAAAGTATAAAGGTTTTTCTTACTATCACAATCATATATATTATTTTGCATATCACAAAACAGTGCGCCCCACATAATATCAAACTCTTGTTAATATCAAATTCAGAGGCAGTCATTTCCTTCCTTAAAGCAGCTTTGGTCTCGAGTAACACCAAATTCCTGTCCACAGTTGTTGCCATGTGGTCATAAGCTATGTTCCACATGGGCTCCATATAACTGCAACTGAGATACAAATCTAGTGCCTTCCTGGGATCAGGGATAGCAGTGGTTACAATGGTAAATGCTATCTTTAGTATCCAGTGAATTACAACATATTTAAAAATCCCTTTGAGAGCTGTGATATCGCAGTTTCAAGGTACTGGTATCTCGAGGGCCAAAGGGAGCAAGAGTTTGGAGTAATCAAGTTGCTAAAGCCAATATTTTATTGCTGTAGTTTCAATACGGTGACTTCAAAAAAAGGGTTGAGTATTTCCACAATGGCTTCCTGTTCTCCAACTTCAACAAGAATCCCTGTACATTCTCACAATTTGTTCCCATTTATTAATGACACTCCCAGACCTAATCAAGTTGACCCTGAAATAACTCAATAATTATCATGGACTGAATGGTACCATGCCAGCCTATGAAGCTGCAGATGTACCTTCAATGTCCAAAAGTTGTTCATGTGCCTGGAAATGAAATGTCAAACTTCAAATGGTTTCATTAAACCAATCTTAGGAGTGAAATAAAACAAAGCCTCCTCCCCACCCACCCACCCCAGACACAAATTGGGCAAGGTTAAACAAAATTGCAACAATTTGAAGACACAAGAACAAAAAGCACAATGTGGAGGCAAGTGAGAGGGGTAGCTTCACTTCTTTTTCCTTTCCTGGGTACATCGTGGACAGAACCTGTACACAAACAAGAACAGAGAAGTAAACAAGCAGTCTTCATCATGTGCCTCACAATGTTACTCTTTCAATTCCTCAACCTCTTCCTCCCCATCTCCTACGTTGAATTACTGTCACTCATCCCTCCAAAGTCTGCCCCACGGAAAAAGTTACTAAAGGTGACATTACAACATTTGAAACTGTGTGAACAATTACACTTTGCTATTGCTTTAGTAGAACTCTGATTTATCCAAGATCATAGCTATCACCACTTCTGGAACCAACTACAACTTCTGTCATAATACCTTGCTATTTACAGTGGAGCTGTGAAATACTTATGCTGGACAGTCTTACCATTTTCCTTTTGGTTTTGTTGCAAGGTCCACGCAAGCAAAGTGAAACCACTCAATTGGGCACTGTTGATAATAAAGCAGAACACAACTGATTAATCCCACAGTCACAAACATCAAGACCACCTCTTTTTATACTGGGCATCAATTGGTTGAACAGCTGGTTATTGATGCCAACAGCACAGGTATAATTCCTGTACCAGCTGAGGTGATTCATGAAGGCTCTGCCTTCTCAACTTTATCCGTTGCCTGAGGTGTGGTGATCCTCAAGTTAAATCACCACTACTCAGCTCTCCTCCTTAAAAGGAGAGAGGAGCCTATGGTTATCTGGGACTATGGCAACTTTAGCTTACCTGTATTTATACAAGCTGAAATTCTACAGAGATGAATCAGCACTCATCCGAGTGTCTAGAAAACATGCCAGAGAACCAGAGAATTTAATACAAACCAGCTACCTAATTAACTAATTGCAGCTGCCTTTCCTGTAGGGAGCTTGTTTCTCTCTAGCTAGGACTGAAACCAAAAATTGTAAATTATAGTTAAATTCTAAATGCAAACTAGCCTAGATTTTGGAAAGAGATTAACCCTTAAAATTCTCTCATTTCACAGATTCCCAAGCTCTCAATCTGTGACTGGCTGTACCCAGTGATCAGCTGCTGTCTTTGTGCTTGCTTACTTTTTAATCCTGGTTCAATAAATCTTTACACACAAATAAATATCAACAAGTCTCTTCATCCAGCTCTACTAAATAGGAATGATTTTTAATAGTGTACTAACAAGAACATTAAACCAAAACACCAGAAATTAGAGCATACAATTCAGATAATTTAAATCAAAAGCACTTACATCTGGGTTATCACAGCCTATCATTTCTCCGTAAGAAACCTGGTGACACAGACAGTAGGTGGGTTCATTGGGATCAACTGGCATGTCTAACACATCGGATGGGTGCATTTTCAAAACGGAATCAGAATATTCTGGCCTAGAGAAGGAAAACCAAAATTAATTCTAGACACAAGCTTCTTGTAGGTTGCATTATGCCCTCCTGCAGAGAAACCAAAAGCTTAAATAAGGAACTCCAACCATCACCCCCTGCTTTCTTTTGTTCTTAATGAATGAAATTGAGGTTGATCCAACATTTAGGGCGGCACGGTAGCACAGTGGTTAGCACTGCTGCTTCACAGCTCCAGGGACCTGGGTTCGATTCCTGGCTTGGGTCACTGCCTGTGTGGAGTTTGCACATTCTCCTCGTGTCTGTGTGGGTTTCCTCCGGGTGCTCCGGTTTCCTCCCACAGTCCAAAGATGTGCGGGGTAGGTTGATTGGCCATGCTAAAATTGCCCCTTAGTGTCCTGAAATGCGTCGGTTAAAGGGATTAGTGGGTAAATATGTAGGGATATGGGGGTAGGGCCTGGGTGGGATTGTGGTCAGTGCAGACTCGATGGGCCGAATGGCCTCTTTCTGCACTGTAGGGTTTCTATGATGAACATTGCAGGAAGATAAACGTGCATTTCATACCATCTTTCATGTCTGTCACAAAGCGCTTTACAACCAATGAAGAACTTCTGAAGAGTAGTGACTGCTGAATTCATAGAATCCCTACAGTCACGGAGGAAACCCACACAGACACAGGGAGAATGGTGCAAACTCCACACAGACACCCAAGGCTGGAATCGAATCCGAGTCCAAGGCACTGTGAGGCAGCAGTGCTAACCACAGTGCCGTGAAATGTTGGAAAGTTCTCTGGACCGCCACTCATTATTTAAAACTGGTATGGTAATGTGAGTAAAGACATTTTTTTTTTACCTACTTCATTACATACACGCAAATCCTCCTTGTATATGGGATGTAACACCTTGTAAATCAAATTAAAATGCAAAGTCATGCTGTAATATAAAGTTGCTCAAAACTCTCTCTTAGATAGATAAAAAGATTTTGACTTTGTGAAATATTATACTTTAAATCACCACCTCAAATTGTTTCCACCACATTCAATAAGATCACCTCTCATTCTTCTGACTTAAAGTGGGGAGGAGAGGGGGGGGGAGGAGGAGGAAGGGAGAAAGAGAGAGAGAGAGAGACCAAATTTAATGTTTTGGGCAAGAAATAAAAGGAGACTGTAGGCAAGAACTATTTTTTACTGAACAGGTAGTGATGAGCTGGAACTCTCTTCCTATGCAGGTTGTGTCCAACTTGTACCTGCCATCTTTGAACCCAAGAGATGGCAACAAATGATTTCAAGAGGAAATTGGATGGGCAGAAATGCAGAAAATGGGTTGTAGACAGATAACGGCTCTGTTAGTCACAGTGGAGGAATCTTTGACTGAGGAAAATGGAAGACATATCAGAAGCACCGCTGTGGAGGGTAGCATCACAGAACAGATAAGACAAAGATGGAGAAACCGAGGTGTCAGGTAATTGTGGGAATTGGTGGACTTGTAATGAATATCAGTAGATAGTCTATCCCCAGAAATGGAGACAGAGAAATCAAGGAAGAGAAGGGAAGTATTGATAATGGACCATGTGAAGGTGACAAAGTGGTGGAAACTAGAAGCAAAATTGATTAATATTTCCATTTCTGGATAACAGCAGGAAGCAACACCAATGCGGTCATCGACATGCCCGAAGAAGAGCATTTGACAGCTGAAAAACAACAAAGCCCCTGGAGTTCCTGCTGTAATTCTGAAACACGGCAGAGATACACGCCTGGCAAGGCTGCACAACCTCATATTCCGCATCCGGGAAAGAATGAGGGAATGCTAGGAGACCTCAGAGACAACATGATCATGACTTTAATAAAGAAGGGAGACAAGTCCAAATGTGGTAACTCCCCTTGTTTGCCACAGGGAAAATCATTGCAACCATCCTCCTCAATTGCCTCCTTCAAGTGGTTGAGGAACTCCTTCCAGAACTGCAGTACTTTTTTCACCCATTGAGAGGTACTACAGACATGATCTTCACTGTGTGGCAAATCCAAGAAAAACGCAAGGAACAGCACCAACAAATATCTGTACTTGGCCTTTTTGACCTCATGAAAGCCTTTGAATTTGTCAACTGAGAAGGCTCATGGAGTTTCCTCCTCAAATTTGACTGCCCAAAAATATTTGTTACTATTCTATGCCTACTCCACGATAGCATGTGAACTGTGATCTTCACCAACTGAACCGTCACAAATCCTATCTCAGTGAAAACTGGGGTTAAACAAGGCTTTGTCATTGCACCAACTCTCTTTTCCATTTTCCTCACTGCAATCTCACCTTCAGCAAATTACCCACAAACATGGAAAAAAACTGCAGAAGAGACAGGAAACTGTTCAACCTACACCACCTTCAATCCAAAACCACTCCAACCTGAGTTATAGACTTCAGTATTCAAATTGGCTTGTGTACGTTCACTCAAACTGAACTCCAGGTCACTATCCACTCCTCTGAAGCACTTAAGAAAATGGACCTTTCAGTAAACATACAGAAATGCTAAGGTGCTCACTTTCCACCCCCAGTCTCTGTATTCAAAGGATTATGCTTCACCATTTCCACCAATGCAATCATGATGCCACCACATAAGAGGAATTTGATTGTTTTATCTAGCATACAGTCACATCCCAGAGAAATGGACAGTGGGTGACATGTCAGGAAACCAGATAATAGGGAATTTGGAGAGGTCGAGAAGGATGTCCTGCAGACACTGGCTGTATCCAACAGCTATAATGTACTTGCTATCTTTGAACTTGAGGGGAAGGGGACATCAAGGCAGTATTTGATCGAGTGTAGCAAAAGGAAAAAGACCAAGGGAAGGACAGCCACAATGTAGACCAAGGCACCAAAGTTCAGATGACTGCCCAAGCTGAGGGGAAGGAGGTATGGTTGGGTGTGAAAGGAAAGAGCAGAATAGAAATGTGGTATTGATAAAAGTATTTTATAAATAGGGGTATGGATGGCATCCTCTGCAAGCACAAACTAGAGTCCTGAAGCAAGGACTGCCTATTTTGATCCACGCAAGGCAAATCTCAAGGTGGCAGAAGAACTTGGAAAAGAAGGTTGGAACCTCAGCTGCCAATGGACTCACTAATGGGCCATTATATCAGTTACAAATCCTGCTAGTTTTGTCTGCCTCAATGAGTATAATTGCATGGGCTGACAATCAAGGCTGATGACCTGCGTCGCAACTTCACCGAGTTAGGACAATACCTCAAGTGCGATGGTTCAATCTATGGTGAAATGTTCAGCAGTTTTGTCCATTTTGATCATTAGTCCACCGCAAACATCACTTTAGATACATCAGTCCAGAGGACATATGGCATGGCCTAAATTACGTGAGAAATCCAGTAATAACTTCTATCTAGGCTCATTCCAAATTTATTGCACGAGTTCGGCCTTCAAGGTCACAAAGACATGGGATCAGTTCATTCAGACTGTGATCCAATTAACCAAAGTAGGAAGCGCAACATCAGTATCCTACTCCTCCTGATAAGGTCGCCACTTTCTACTTGCTGACTGAAGGCCAAATAAGTTCCAGTCTGAATCAACATATTAAGCGAATACACAAAGCACATGGCTTCCACAGAACAAATCCATACTTGGAAGTATGGAAAACATAAAATGAAGAATCTCACCTCACGCCCACTATTGCATAGTGAACTTGCACCAGCTGATAACTACATTGATATTATGGAATGCACACAGGGATGGTTGGGGGGGGGGGGGGTATTAAAATGGAAAAAAAATAGTGCTGTTTATTATAAATTGAACATCCATCCTACCCTGCTTTCTGCTTCTTTTTCTTTGGTATATCATCATCAGATCCACGTCTACTACGACCCCGAGACCCCCTCTTGTCTTTCTGGCCTCTGCCTTCTAAAAAGGAGAGAAACAGAGGCACATTTGATGCATAGACAGTAGAGTGAATAGGAAGCTCAACTTTTCAGTTAGTTTTAGCATTTTGAGTTTCAACTCATCTTTTTTTCCTGTTGCCAGGAGTGTTTGAACTTATTCTACTGCCCCCTCTAATGGATATTTTCTATTTCACATGTATAACAAAAGGAGGAGTTTTCCTGGACACAAAAACAGAAATTGCTGAAGATACTCAGGGCAACATCTGTAGAGAGAAAAAAAGAGTACATGTTTCATCAGAACTGGGAAAAGCTAGAAACATTGAACGATTTAAGCAAGTGAAAGGTGCACCCATCAGAGAAAGAATAAATGGGAAGATATGTGATAGGGTGGAAAGCAAGTGATTAAATGACAAAAGGGCTGGTGGTGTAAGAGTAACGGTATAAGTAATGATGCAGTGTAAAAAAACGCAAGTGTTTGGGGGAGGTTAGATAGGACTTTCAGCAAAAAGCAAGGCATATCAAGAGCGCTGATATGGAAGACTGCATCACTGTCGACAGGGTTCTTGATTGTTTCTATCCCATCTCTCGCCCTTCTGCTCTTACTCCTTCCCGCCCCTCCCAAAAGTATGACAGTGCTCCCCTTGCACTCTCCTTCCTTCCTTCCCACCACCATCCAGCCCACGTATTCAACAAATCATCCTCCACCATTTCTTCCATCTCCAGCATGATGCCATCACCAAACACATCATTCCCTTTCCTCTTTTTAGCATTCTGCTGGAACTGTACCTTCCATTACACTTTGGTCCACTCCTCAATCCTCTCCAACACCTTTCCTCTTCTTGTGGAATCTTTCCATGCAAGTGCAGGAGCTGCAAACCTGCTTTTATATCTTCCCTTCTGATAGTCCAAAACTCGCGACACACCTTCCAGGTGAAAAAATGATTCGCGTGTACTTGCCAATTTAGTTAACTGCATTTACTGCTTACAATGCTCTACATTTGGATGTCCAAACACAGATTAAACAACTGGTTTGCAGAACCACCACTGTTCGGTCCACAAGCGTGACCCCAAGCTGCTAAACGTCTGACGTCTTAATTCTCCATCTTGTTCCCAAGCTGATCTATCCTCAGCCTCCTGTATTATTCTAATGAAGTTCAATGTATGTTTGAGGAACAGCATCTCATTTATAGACTGGACACCGTAACAGCTTTCTAGACTCAATAGTAAATTCAACAATTTCAAATCCTTTTAGGTGTAATTTTAACAGCTTTGTTCTTTTCATTCTTTGTTTTCGGCCAGCAGCTGTTCATCCCTCTACTCACATCTGTTCCACAATCTTGCACCACCAATCCTTTTGCCATTTAACCTTTCCTGTCTTCAACCTTTTCATAGACCTTTGCTCGTGATCTTTTTTTCCATCTTTACCCTTTCATTTGTTGAAAACCTGATGAAAGGATGTTGACATGAAACATTAACTATGTTTCTCTCTTCGCAAATGCTGCAAGGCCTGAAGGATATTTCCAGCAGTTTCTGTTTGTATTTAACATTTTCAGCACCCACAATATTTTGCTTTTGTTCCCTAGACACAATTTTGTTTCTTGAAGAGTCCAGATAAGTTGCACAAACAAGGAATCTCTGATTAATTTCATATTTCTGACACTTGTTTCAATCAACATGTGACCACTCAAACCAGAATTAGTAAACAAACCTAGACTTCCATTACTAGTAACAGATCTACAACTAGTCCCTTTATTAGCAATACTGAACGAAAGAGGGAGTAGCAGGAGTATCTGGGAAAGTCTATATTAGGACTATTAGTATGAATAACACAATTAATAAATCTTCATCTATCTAGTTGCAGCAGGTTCCCTCCCCATTAAAGAGGGATGGTAAATGGATACTCTTCTGTGCTGCTTGAAGTCTCCAGTTCTACCAGCTTCATTGGCATTGTTCAAGATTAATATGTGGTCGTATAATGTAACATTAAAGAAAAAGGTGATGAGATGGAAACAAAGACAAGTGTTGCATGAGGCACAAATCTTCTGCAACTTCATGTATCTGACAGTTGTTTGGAACCTGCACACTCAATAAAAAAGATCAATGTGTGGTCAGTCAGTTAGGAAACCTGGTTTTAAAATGAATTAAAAATCCCACTAAACTGGGACTGATAGATACTTGTTTGGTGAAGGTTTTACAGTGGAAAACAGACCTGCCATAATCACTGAATGGTGGAACAGACTTGAAGGGCCAAATGGCCTATTCCTGTTCCTATGTAATTTTCTATTGGATATCACAGTTCTCCATTTCAGAGTTTTTTTCTGTATCAAAATACCATTACTCACTCTTATTGCCTCTTCCTCCTGGGCTGTCATAGTCACTTGATTCCAATTTTTCCTTCAGATCAGCTTCAAACCTGGCCAATTCAGCATCCAGCCGCCTGATGTGTTTATCAACCTGCCACAAGCACACAAGTAAGTTCCAACACTGTGCAAAATAATTTGAATGGTCACATGTTCAGATGTGCATTACTGCGAAGATAGGCAGCTAAAGGAGACATTTTAAAGAACCTGTGACAGGGAGGTAGGAAATATCACACCTGTCACTCAGATGCCTGTCCCAACTGAGAACTATACGCCTGACATGCTATTATATGAGAATGACATCACAACTAATGAAAATCAGGAATCTTTGAACATACAGTCACGGTGTTCCACTTTAGCTTTAACTGCTCCTTTAGCAGTTTCAGTAAATGGCGGTTTTGATATTATTTCATCCTCTCATTATGCAGAACGTAATAAGTCTTGCCATGCCACTTCTGAAAGGGTGATATTATTTCAAAATGGTGCTGGGAGCAGGTCAGAAAATAAAAGTACCAATCAGACATAATTTATAGAATTTCTAATTTTCTCCCACTTCAATAACAGTCTCCTTGGGTACTATTCTCCCACTAGACAGTTCGATTTCATCAGTTTAAAATACTTTTATATTTTGTATCAATTTCGTACATAAGCTTTAGTTCATTTGGATTGCACCAAGAAAACTGATTTTTTAAATGCTGTTCAATGTAGTCTCTGCAATGACTGGGGATAATGGCAATACATAGACCACTGGTATTTTTGAAACTATTCTTGGATTATTGGAGCACTGTGCATGCAATGATAAAATGCTATTTACAAGCAAGCCCATTTATTGCACAGGGCATGTACAAGCCAACTAATGATATTTTGTGGAAAACTGCTGCATTTTTACCCCAATATCAAAATTAATTAACCATTGGTGCCCCTGTAGACCAACAGACCACCCACCATTTCATACGTCTCCATTGCTAACTGAACTTTGTCATCGCTATATTCTCTGCATTTATTGTAGGCAAGCTGAATCTGCTTCAGTTGATCAACTCGTTGATCCGGAGACAGGTCCTTCACATGTGAGATATATTCCGTTGCCAATTTGTCAATCTCTACTTTTTTATCTGAAAACAGTGAGCAAAGCAATTAGACTGGTGCAAGAATATAAATTGTACCCTCTTTTACGATTCCTGGCATTGTACCACCAGGAGGCACAGCATACAATAGCAAGGGAGATAAGTTAAACTTGTACAAGAACATGGTTAGATTTGTTAGAGCGTTTCAAGATCATGAAGGATTATGATGGTAAATTATTTTAGATTGTTGCCATCAATCAAAGACACAGTAATGAAAATATAGGTTGAATATAATGACATACGCAGAATGCATGAGTACATTGAAAATGCAAATGCTTGGTTATGTAAAAAGAGGAATATGAAAGAATACAGGAAACAACCAGGGAGGAAAATGGGATTAAACTCAATGGCAACTACAGAAGAACACCAGAGCCAACTCAAAGTAGCAACCACACTTCTGCTTGAAAATATTCCAACACCCATTCCTAGGTCTTACTTTGAGAAGTTGAAAAAGGATTTGCAGGTGACTATTTGAATTAAAAAGAATATTGGAAAAAGCTGCCCTGAACTGCAACTGTAAACTTCTAGAAAACAGAAGTGCAGTTTTCTGGCAAATCAAGTTACATATGTTCAGAGACCAATGCGCATTGCGGGTTCCAATTGAAACTTACAAAAATATTTTCACACCTTGATGCCAAAATCTGAAATCTCACTGAAATCTGCACAGCACTGTGAAACCCCAAACCCCCAAGTCTAGGCTTGCCAGGTTTTCCCCAGTTGAGTTGTATGCACCTTCAGTTCTCTGGTCTAGGTCCCGCATCAGATGGAAGATCCGCTGAAGTTCACAGGGCAGATTTTCAATACCTGTCAGAACACAAAGTAGCTTTAGTATCCAATTTCACTGGGAGCAAATTTTCAAATGTGTGTGTCTTAACTGTTATTACAGGAAATAGGTACATTCTGAATTGAACACGCCTTGGCAAATTCTCCAGACTCGGCAACCACAGGTACAGGTTGATGCCTGTTGCACCCACCATTACAGGTCGCCACCCGTCACCCCGACCGCTGCACATTGCCGCCCGTCACCCCGACCGCTGCACATCGTCGCCCGTCAACTCCCACCGCTGCACATCGCCACTCCCCCACTGCTGCACATCACCACCCGTCACCCCCACCGTTACCGACCACTGCCCACCACCCCCACCGTTACCGACCACTGCCCACCACCCCCACCGTTACCGACCACTGCCCACCACCCCCACCGTTACCGACCACTGCCCACCACCCCCACCGTTACCGACCACTGCCCACCACCCCCACCGTTACCGACCACTGCCCACCACCCCCCACCGTTACAGATCACTGCCGATTACACCCACAGTTACAGATCACTGCCAATTACACCCACCCTTACGGTTCACTGCCTATTAGAACATAGAACATAGAACATTACAGCGCAGAACAGGCCCTTCGGCCCACGATGTTGCACCGACCAGTTAAAAAAAAAAACTGTGACCCTCCAACCTAAACCAATTTCTTTTCGTCCATGAACCTATCTACGGATCTCTTAAACGCCCCCAAACTAGGCGCATTTACTACTGATGCTGGCAGGGCATTCCAATCCCTCACCACCCTCTGGGTAAAGAACCTACCCCTGACATCGGTTCTACAACTACCCCCCCTCAATTTAAAGCCATGCCCCCTCGTGCTGGATTTCTCCATCAGAGGCAAAAGGCTATCACTATCCACCCTATCTAAACCTCTAATCATCTTATATGTTTCAATAAGATCCCCTCTTAGCCGCCGCCTTTCCAGCGAAAACAATCCCAAATCCCTCAGCCTCTCCTCATAGGATCTCCCCTCCATACCAGGCAACATCCTGGTAAACCTCCTCTGCACCCTCTCCAAAGCCTCCACATCCTTCCTGTAATGTGGGGACCAGAACTGCACACAGTACTCCAAGTGCGGCCGCACCAGAGTTGTGTACAGTTGCAACATAACGCTACGACTCCTAAATTCAATCCCCCTACCAATAAACGCCAAGACACCATATGCCTTCTTAACAACCTTATCTACTTGATTCCCAACTTTCAGGGATCTATGCACACATACACCTAGATCCCTCTGCTCCTCCACACTATTCAAAGTCCTCCCGTTAGCCCTATACTCAACACATCTGTTATTCCTACCAAAGTGAATTACCTCACACTTCTCCGCATTAAACTCCATCCGCCACCTCTCGGCCCAACTTTGCAACCTGTCTAAGTCTTCCTGCAAACTACGACACCCTTCCTCACTGTCTACCACACCACCGACTTTGGTGTCATCAGCAAATTTGCTAATCCACCCAACTATACCCTCATCCAGATCATTAATAAATATTACAAACAGCAGTGGCCCCAAAACAGATCCCTGAGGTACACCACTTGTAACCGCACTCCATGATGAATATTTACTATCAACCACCACCCTCTGTTTCCTATCCGCTAGCCAATTCCTGATCCAATTTCCTAGATCACCCCCAATCCCATACATCTGCATTTTCTGCAGAAGCCTACCATGGTGAACCTTATCAAACGCCTTACTAAAATCCATATATACCACGTCCACTGCCTTGCCCCCATCCACCTCCTTGGTCACTTTCTCAAAAAACTCAATAAGGTTAGTAAGGCACGACCTACCTGCCACAAAACCATGCTGACTATCACCTATCAATTCATTACTCTCCAAATAACTATAAATCCTATCCCTTATAATTTTTCCAACATCTTGCCGACAACAGAAGTGAGACTCACCGGTCTATTACACCCACCGTTACAGATCACTGCCAATTACACCCACCGTTACGGTTCACTGCCTATTACACCCACCGTTACAGATCACTGCCTACCACAACCACCGTTACAGATCACTGCCTACCACAACCACCGTTACAGATCACTGCCAATTACACCCACCGTTACAGATCACTGCCTATTACACCCACCGTTACAGATCACTGCCTATTACACCCACCGTTACAGATCACTGCCTATTACACCCACCGTTACGGATCACTGCCTATTACACCCACCGTTACAGATCACTGCCAATTACACCCACCGTTACAGATCACTGCCTATTACACCCACCGTTACAGATCACTGCCAATTACACCCACCGTTACAGATCACTGCCTATTACACCCACCGTTACAGATTCCTAGTTGTTTACATATTTGCATCCTGCTGTTGGCGGGAAAGGGTAAATCCCAGCGCGCAGGCGCACTGGGTGCATTGCGGACTCGGGAACTCCCGGATCCCCTCCCCCGCGCTTTCCACAAACTCCCGGGAACTCCTCCTCCCCCGCCACGGGCTCGGGCACGATTCCCGGGGAGCCGGGCTCCGTTGCGTGTGTGTGCGCGGAGAGTGGGGCCGCCCACTCCGTTGCGGGGAAAGCAGGCTACTGGTCCGGCGGTCGCCACAACCCATTGCCCGGCGGGGAGGTGGTAGAGCGGAGCTCCCTTCCCCAGGGAACGCACAGGGCCCGCTGCCCCGATCGCTCTACTCCACTCACTATCCAGGTAATGCTCCAGGTACATTGCGGTCGCCATCTTGTCATCCTGTCAGCCGACCCGGACTGAGCATGCGCGCTGCCGGCCCGCCGCCATGGCAACCCCGCCCGATTTCAAGGCCCTGCTGCGCACAACATGGTTAAAGAGCCTGGGATCTTCAATAACAACAGGCCGACCTTCGACAGGTGTAATAATATTTATTATTTCACCGGATTAAGAAAAAAACCAATAAAACTTGGAAATGAAGGGTACCAGTAAAACCAGTCTGAACTGTACTTGTATACCTTAAAATGGAACCCCATTATTACTGATTTCTGCTGCAATTTGGCAGTTTTTAAGCTTCTTTTCCTCTTCTGGGTACTTGCAGAGACCTGGACAAGATGGTCCCAAGGCAGGAAACCAATTCCAACCATGACTCCTGCGGGGTGTGGGAGGATTAAAATTCAGTTAATGAAACAAAACTGGCTCCTATGAGTACTGGTGACCATCTAACTTGATGTGGAGATGCCGGCGTTGGACTGGGGTAAACACAGTAAGAACCATAGAAACCATAGAAAATTACAGCTCAGAAACAGGCCTTTTGGCCCTCCTTGTCTGTGCCGAACCATTTTTTGCCTAGTCCCACTGACCTGCACTTGGACCATATCCCTCCACACCCCTCTCATCCATGAACCTGTCCAAGTTTTTCTTAAATGTTAAAAGTGACCCCGCATTGACCACTTTATCCAGCAGCTCATTCCACACTCCCACCACTCTCTGCGTGAAGAAGCCCCCCCCTAATATTCCCTTTAAACTTTTCTCCTTTCACCCTTAACCCATGCCCTCTGGTTTTTTTCTCCCCTAGCCTCAGCGGAAAAAGCCTGCTTGCATTCACTCTATCTATACCTATCAAAATCTTATACACCTCTATCAAATCTCCCCTCAATCTTCTAGGCTCCAGGGAATAAAGTCCCAACCTATTCAATCTCTCTCTGTAACTCAGCTTCTCAAGTCCCGGCAACATCCTTGTGAACCTTCTCTGCACTCTTTCAACCATATTTACATCCTTCCTGTAACTAGGTGACCAAAACTGTACACAATACTCCAAATTCGGCCTCACCCAATGCCTTATATAACCTTACCATAACACTCCAACTTTTATACTCGATACTCCGATTTATAAAGGCCAATGTACCAAAGGCACTCTTTACGACCCTATCCACCTGTGACGTCACTTTTAGGGAATTCTGTACCTGTATTCCCAGATCCCTCTGTTCAGCTGCACTCTTCAGAGTCCTACCATTGACCCTGTACGTTCTACTTTGGTTTGGCCTTCCAATGTGCAATATCTCACACTTGTCTGCGTTAAATTCCATTTGCCATTTTTCAGCCCATTTTTCTAGTTGGTCCAAATCCCTCTGCAAGCTTTGAAAACCTTCCTCACTGTCCACTACACCTCCAATCTTTGTTTCATCAGCAAACTTGCTGATCCAATTTACCACATTATCATCCAGATCATTGATATAGATGACAAACAACAATGGACCCAACACCGATCCCTGCAGCACACCACTAGTCACAGGCCTCCACTCAGAGAAGCAATCCTCCACAACCACTCTCTGGCTTCTTCCATTGAGCCAGTGTCTAATCCAATTTACTACCTCCCCATGTATACCTAGCGACTGAACCTTCCTAACTAACCTCCCATGAGGGACCTTGTCAAAGGCCTTGCTGAAATTCAGGTAGACAAAATCCACCGCCTTCCCTTCATCCACTTTCCTGGTAACCTCCTCGAAAAACTCTAATAGATCGGTCAAACATGACCTACCACGCACAAAGCCATGTTGACTCTCCCTAATAAGTCCCTGTCTATCCAAATATTTGTAGATCCTATCCCTTATCACACCTTCCAATAACTTGCCCACCACCGACGTCAAACTTACTGGCCTATAATTTCCCGGATTTCTTTTGGAACCTTTTTTAAACAACGGAACAACATGAGCCACCCTCCAATCATCCGGCACCTCCCCCGTGAATACTGACATTTTAAATATGTCTGCCAGGGTCCCTGCAAGTTCAACACTAGCTTCCCTCAAGGTCCGTGGGAATACCCTGTCCGGTCCTGGGGATTTATCCACCCTGATTTGCCTCAAGACAGCGAGCACCTCCTCCCCTTTAATCTGTAAAGGTTCCATGACCTCCCTACCTGTTTGCCCTATTTCCGTAGACATCCATGCCCGTTTCCTCAGTAAATACGGATGCAAAAAAAACATTTAGTATCTCCCCCATCTCTTTTGGTTCCATACACAGTCTATCACTCTGGTCTTCAAGAGGACCAATTTTATCCCTCACTATCCTTTTGCTCCTAACATACCTACAGAAGCTCTTTGGATTTTCCTTCACTCTGTCTGCCAAAGCAACCTCATGTCTTCTTTTAGCCCTCCTGATTTCCCTCTTAAGTAGCTTCTTACACTTTTTATACTCCTCGAGCATCTGATCTGTTCCTTGCTGCCTGTACATTTCATACAACTCTCTCTTCCTCTTAATCAGTATTACAATCTCCCTCGAGAACCAAGGTTCCTTATTCCTATTTACTTTGCCTTTAATCCTGACAGGAACATACAAACTCTGCACTCTCAAAATTTCTCCTTTGAAGGCCTCCCACTTTCCATTTACATCCTTACCAGAGAACAGCCTGTGCCAATCCACACTTCCCAGATCCCTTCTCATTTCATCAAATTTGGCCTTTTTCCAGTTCAGAACTTCAACCCGAGGACCAGATATATCCTTATCCATGATCAGGTTGAAACTAATGGCATTATGATCACTGGATCCAAAGTGTTCCCTCACACTCACATCCATCACCTGCCCTAACTCATTTCCCAATAGGAGATCCAATATCGCATCCTCTCTCGTTGGCACCTCTATATATTGATGTAGGAAATTCTCCTGAACACATTTTACAAACTCTACCCCGTCTAAACCTTTAACAGTATGCGAGTCCCAATCTATAGAAGTTTAACAACACCAGGTTAAAGTCCAATAGGTTTATTTGGTAGCAAATGCCACTAGCTTTCGGAGCGCTACCCCTTCGTCAGGTGGAGTGGAGATCTGCTCACAAACAGGGCATACAGAGACACAAACTCAATTTACAGAATAATGATTGGAATGCAGTCTTTACAGATAATCAAGTCTTAAAGGTACAAACAATGTGAGTGGAGCTACGGCATCTCCTCCGGAGCCTTCAACATGTCATTGATGAAGACGAACATCTCGCCAAGGCCATCCCCACACCCCCACTTCTTGCCTTCAAACAACCGCACAACCTCAAACAGACCATTGTCCGCAGCAAACTATCCAGCCTTCAGGAGTACAGTGACCACGACACCAGACAATCCTGCCACAGCAACCTCTGCAAGACGTGCTGGATCATCGACACAGATGCCATCATCTCACGTGAGAACACCATCCACCAGGTACACGGTACATAGTCTTACAACTCGGCCAACGTTGTCTACCTGATACGCTGCAGGAAAGGATGTCCCGAGGCATGGTACATTGGGGAAATCATGCAGAGGCTACGACAACGGATGAATGAACACCGCTCGACAATCACCAGGCAAGACTGTTCTCTTCCTGTTGGGGAGCACTTCAGCGGTCACGGGCGTTCGGCCTGATCTTTGGGTAAGCGTTCTCCAAGGTGGCCTTCACGACACACGACAGCGCAGAGTCGCTGAGCAGAAACTGATAGCTAAGTTCCGCACACATGAGGACGGCCTCAACTGGGATCTTGGGTTCATGTCACACTATCTGTAACCCCCCTGGACTTGCAGAATCTCACTGGCGGTCCTGTCTGGAGACAATACACATCTCTTTAACCTGTGCTTAATGCTCTCTCCACTCACATTGTTTGTACCTTTAAGACTTGATTATCTGTAAAGACTGCATTCCAATCATTATTCTGTAAATTGAGTTTGTGTCTCTGTATGCCCTGTTTGTGAGCAGATCTCCACTCCATCTGACGAAGGAGCAGCACTCTGAAAGCTAGTGGCATTTGCTACCAAATAAACCTGTTGGACTTTAACCTGGTGTTGTTAAACTTCTTACTGTGACCATCTAACTACCAGACTCTGGTACAAACCCAGCTAGCTGCCTCCTTATACCTGCTGGGGAAGAAAACCTGCTGTTGATAGCCAGTCTAGCCTACGTGTGACTCCAGTCCAGTCCTGTACAAAACCACAGGTTTGTCTTCCGAAATGGCCAATTTAAGTAAGTCACTTACTTCTATCAAACACCTACAGAGAAGTTAACAAAGAATAAAAACAGATGGACGACCTGGCATGGAGTAAGATTGGATATGACCAAGGCACATTTGCCAAATCATTTATCCCTACCTACTCTAGCCCAGAGTAATGTGGTGGACTCTGAAATGGCTTGACAGGCTATTCTGCATTCAAAAAGGCAGTTGGGGACGGTCAATAAATGCTGACCTGGCCAGAGACCTCTTCATCCCCTGAACAAGTAACAAAACAAATCTTTGATTCGGGTTTTAATCACTCCATTCCCCACCAATCCCCAAAATCCCACCGAATATTTCTTTGGTTTGGTGACCATGTTTTGGAAGTGGTTAAACTGCAAAAACTAAATTGAAAATTGTGGGGGTCATTTCCCACTTCACCACCCCCCTACAAAACTCAACCCAACCCATTCATTGAAACCTATCTCAAGCCAAGCTTCTGGGATTCAGAGGCATTGGCAGGCCTTGTTCAGTGGGATTAGAACAGAGAAGCTTGCACCTGGGCTTGTAACAGGCAAGCTGCCTAATTAATGCAGGCTGTTGCCCTGGATTTGACTCGGGCCCCATATTAATGTGTCCGAGAGTGGGATTTCCTGCCCACAGTACGCTGAGCCAGAATCACTTGTAGTAGCAGCTGTATGTCTGGGAGCTACTGAAGAAGATTAGGGCACACGGAGTTGGGGGTAGTGTGTTAAAGTGGATTGGGGACTGGCTATCCGACAGGAAGCAAAGAGTCGGAATAAATGGGTGTTTTTCCGGTTGGAGGAAGGTAACTAGTGGCGTGCCGCAGGGATCGGTACTCGGGCCGCAACTATTTACCATTTATATAGATGATCTGGAGGAGGGGACGGAGTGTAGGGTAACGAAGTTTGCAGACGACACAAAGATAAGTGGAAAAGTGAATCGTGTGGAGGACGGAGAAGATCTGCAGAGAGATTTGGACAGGCTGAGTGAGTGGGCGAGGATATGGCAAATGGAGTATAACGTTGAGAAATGCGAGGTTATACACTTTGGAGGAAATAATAACAAATGGGATTACTATCTCAATGGAAACAAATTAAAACATGCTACCGTGCAAAGGGACCTGGGGGTCCTTGTGCATGAGACGCAAAAGCCCAGTCTGCAGGTACAACAGGTGATCAAGAAGGCAAATGGGATGTTGGCCTATATTGCGAAGGGGATAGAATATAAAAGCAGGGATGTCTTGATGCACCTGTACAGGGCATTGGTGAGGCCGCAGCTGGAATACTGTGTGCAGTATTGGTCCCCTTATATGAGGAAGGATATATTGGCATTGGAGGGAGTGCAGAGAAGGTTCACCAGGTTGATACCGGAGATGAGGGGTTTGGATTATGAGGAGAGGCTGAGGAGATTGGGTTTGTACTCGTTGGAGTTTAGAAGGATGAGGGGGGATCTTATGGAGACTTATAAGATAATGCGGGGGCTGGATAGGGTGGAGGCGGAGAGATTCTTTCCACTTAGTAAGGAAGTTAAAACAAGAGGACACAGCCTCAAAATAAAGGGGAGTCGGTTTAAGACAGAGTTGAGGAGGAACTTCTTCTCCCAGAGGGTGGTGAATCTCTGGAATTCTCTGCCCACTGAGGTGGTGGAGGCTACCTCGCTGAATATGTTTAAAGCGCGGATGGATGGATTCCTGATCGGTAAGGGAATTAAGGGTTATGGGGATCAGGCGGGTAAGTGGTACTGATCCACGTCAGATCAGCCATGATCTTATTGAATGGCGGGGCAGGCTCGAGGGGCTAGATGGCCTACTCCTGCTCCTATTTCTTATGTTCTTATGTTCTTATGTATGGAAGAGCAATGTTGAAGGAATGGAAGAAATGGAGATAAGAAGAGTATAATTCAGCAGTGTTGCTTTGGAATTGATGTAAGAAGAGGGTCAGATTTATTGGGGGGGGGGGCGATCTGTTAAATAGAAAAGTGCAAGAAGTGTGTCAAGAAGAGTCCCACTCACCCATCACTTCTGTCCTCATTGAACTATGTTAACTCTTCATCCCCAAAGTGTTAAACTTAAATTCTTGTCCCCATCTTTAAATTCTGGATCCCAGAGACCTTGAGCCACACCATCACTACAACCTCCTCCAGCCTATATCCCCTCCAAAACTCTGAGTCCCATCAATTTCAAGCTTTCATCACTGCACTTAATCTCTACTTCCTATATCTTTGTGTTTCAGAAGAAGCTACTTAAGCAGATGGGGGAGAAAGGAATAAAGGGTTATGATATTAAATAAGAGGAGGAAAGATAAGCAGAGGCTCGAGAGAAGCATAAATGACAGCATTGATTGCTTGGGCTGAATGGCCTGTTTGTGTCCCACATATTCTATATAATCCTAACCATTATCTTGGTGAAGACTTTGCTCCCAAATTGTCTATTTAATTTATAAATGACAATTTTATATTTGTGGTCCTCGGCTCAGTCCTCGAACGAAGCAACTTCTCTCAGTCTCCTTCAGTCTTTTAAGAGAAAAAGGTCTCAACCTGTTCAATCTGTCCTAATGTTTATAAACTCTCAGTGCCAGTATCATTCCAGTGAATAACTTTTGTATATTTTCCATCCTTTTTATAATATGGAAACCAGATCTGTTCACTACACTCTCATTTCTGGTCAAACCATGGTTCTTTACAAGTTAAACCTCTATGGTTTTCAATTTATCCCTCAAGAAATGTAGACAAGTGAGCACAGGGGTGACAGGT
Organism: Mustelus asterias; assembly: GCF_964213995.1. Classification (NCBI taxonomy): domain Eukaryota; kingdom Metazoa; phylum Chordata; class Chondrichthyes; order Carcharhiniformes; family Triakidae; genus Mustelus; species Mustelus asterias. Next base: position 78,719,829 of record NC_135803.1, on the reverse strand, counting down.
GAACTTGCTTCGGTGCATTTTGGGATCTATGCGATATGACTGAAATATGGAAGTATATTGGGGAGACGAAATGCAGATTAAATAATTGCTTTGCTGAACACCTCAGTCCACACTTAGTCACAGTCATAGAAATTCCTTCATGGAGGTTTACAGCATGGAAACAGGCACTTCGGCCCAACTTGTCCATGCCGGCCCTTTTAAACCCCTAAGCAAGTCCCAATTGCCCGCGTTTGGTCCATATCCCTCCATACCCATCTTACCCATGTAACTGTCTAAAAGCTTTTTAAAAGACAAAATTGTACCCGCCTCTACTACTACCTCTGGCAGCTTGTGCCAGACACTCACCATCCTCTGTGTGAAAAAATTGCCCCTCTGGACCCTTTTGTATCGCTCCCTTCTCACCTTAAACCTTTGCCCTCTAGTTTTAGACTCCCCTACCTTTGGGAAAAGATATTGACTAACTGATCTATGCCCCTCATTATTTTATAGACCTCTATAAGATCATCCCTGAGCCTCCTATGTTCGAGAGAAAAAAAGTCCTAGTCTATCCAGCCTCTCCTTATAACTCAAACCATCAAGTCCCGATAGCATCCTAGTAAATCTTTTCTGCACTCTTTCTAGTTTAATAATATCCTTTCTATAATAGGGTGACCAGAACTGTACACAGTATTCCAAGTATGGCCATATCAATGTCTTGTACAACTTCAACAAGACGTCCCAACTACTGTATTCAGTGTTCTGACCAATGAAACCAAGCATGCCAAATGTCTTCTTCACCACTCTGTCCACCTGTGACTCCACTTTCAAGGAGCTATGAACCTGTCCCCCTAGATCTCTTTGTTCTGTAACTCTCCCTACCATTAACTGAGTAAGTTCTGCCCTGGTTCGATCGGCCAAAATGCACCACCTCGCATTTATCTAAATTAAACTCCATCTGCCATTCATCAGCCCACTGGCCCAATTGATCAAGATCCCATTGCAATTGGAGATAACCTTCTTCACTGTCCACTATGCCACCAATCTTGGTGTCATCAGCAAACTTACTAACCATACCTACCATTACTTGTCACTGACCTCCTACTCTGTTCCAATGAAGTTTAATGAACAGCATTCATCTTTTAATTTTACAAGTGTGGGAAGGTGCCTTCTGAACTAGACATTGTGCTTTTCACAGTGGAATGGACAGGGCCTTGAATGGGAAACCGTCCCATGTCTGAACTAAGGCCCTTTCTTTTGCACAGTCCCAATTTTTAGGTTGGCGCATGCCCAATGACTGAGGGTGAGAAACAGAAAACGACTGCCAGCTCGCCAAGGCAGGACTTCCTTCCAAGTGAGGATGAAAGTCTCACCTGCTGCCAATCAACGCTCACTTGAGCATGAAATAGCAGTGGGCCTGTCAGAGTCAGTGGAGATGCGTTCCCCCCAACACTGCAGATGATGGGTGTTGAAGCTAAAAATACAGGCCCTGGAGAGGATACATAAGAGATTTACTAAAATGTTGTTGCTGCAGCTGTGTGGAGAGACTGGAGAAGCTGTGAGTGTTTGCCTTAAAGCACAGAAGAACAAGAAGAGATTTGAAATAACTGATCAAAATCAAGAATGATAAATCCGGAGAGCCTATTTCCAATGGGAGAAGGATCAGGACCCAGAGGACACAGGTTAATGGTAATTAATATAAGAAAGTGGGTGGCACGGTGGTTAGCACTGCTGCATCACAGCCCCAGGGATCCAGGTTCAATTCCTTCCTTGGGTGATTGTGTGCAGCTTGCACATTCACCCCGCTTCTGTCTGGGTGACCTCTGGATGCTCCGGTTTCCCCCCACACTCCAAAGATGTGTAGGTTAGGTGGATTGGCTATGCTAAATTCCCCCTTAGTGTCCCAAGATGTGTAGATCAGATGGATTAGCAATGGTGCATGTGCAGGGTTACGTGGTTAGGGTGGGGGACTGGGCCTGAGTAAGACACTCTGTCAGTTGGTGCAGACTCAATGGACCAGTTGACTCCTTCTGCACTGTAGGGATTCTATGATTCTATCTCGAAGTATAATGAAGGAACATTTTAACACAGTGAGTTGTTGTGATCTGGTATGCATTGCTTGAGAGACTGATGGAAACAAATATAGTTGTAATTTTCAACAACAAATTAGATAAATATTAAGGTAAATACAGGGCTATGGGGTGAAAGCAGGGGAATGGGATAGAATGAGGTAGAATCTAAAGATCCAGTATAAACAGGAGCACTGCCGAAGAGTCACCCAGACTCTTCTCTCTCCACAGATTTTACAGCATTTTCTGTTTTTGTTTCAGATTCCAGCATCCGCAATATTTTGCTTTTATTCCCTTTTGTTATTTCCCTGCTGCTTAGAACTTGTTAAATCCTATATAAAAACAGAAAATGCTGGAATTACTCAGCAGGTCTGGTATCAATTGTGGAGAGGGAACAGAGTTCAAATATGAATCTTCTTCGCAACTGAACTGTCAGACATGCTGAGTTTTTCCAACACTTTCTATTTTTAATTTAGATTTCCGGCATGGGCAGTATTTTGGCGTTGTTCTGTCAAATCTCCAACTTTTTCCAGTTTTGAATAAAGGTCATGGAGCTGAAACATGAACTCTTGTCCCTCTCTTCACACATGCTGTGTGAAAGAGCCAATATTGCAGCAATTCTATGTCTTGGCGGGGAGGGGCTGTCAGCAGGCAGCCAATCAACGCTCGGGCCAGCAACAGTCATTCGCTGCTCAGGCATTAGGGCGGCAGCGAATGGATCTCGTGGGGCGGGTATCAATTGTTAGGCGGTAACCAATGCCTGTCGGGGCATTAGCCAATGGGGGCGGGTGCTCGGCTTGCTGATAGGGATCACTGCATCGTGGCTGCGCCGTGCAGATGGCGGCCAGACGAGGAGCTCTCATTGTGTTCGAGGGGATGGATCGCTCCGGCAAGAGCACCCAGTGTCAGAGGCTGCAGAAGGCTCTACTACAGCAAGGCCGAGCTGCTGACCTGCTGCGGTTCCCGGGTAAAGCATCAGGAGCCGCGCGATCCCCCGTTTCCCTGTCTGATCCCCACAGTTTTCCTACCCCAGTCCCCTGCAGCAATTGCATACTGTGTAATTTCCAGGCCTCCAACCTGTGAGAAACGAAGCTCACTCTTTAATAATTTTACACGAGTCAAATTCTGAAGAAGCGTCTTTTAATCGATCTTGCAAGAAAGGGTGTCGTTGAGCAGGCACACTTTAACATAATTGTAGGTATTTTATACAGTTTCTCCAAAGCCGCCGGTACCACCTCCCCCCCCCCCCCCCCGCTCTTGATTATGTTATGTGATTACGTTTCCTTTGTCAACGTTATGTGATTGTTTCTTTTGTCAACCTTATGTGATGATGTCTCCTATTTCTTGCCTACGTGGTAGTTTCTTAACTGCTGCTATGTTCAGATAAGCCACTTCCTTTGTTCTTGTTTCGGTCCCATAGAAATCATAGAAACCCTACAGTGTAGAAGGAGGCCATTCGGCCCATCGAGTCTGCACCGACCACAATCCCACCCAGCCCCTACCCCCACATATTTACCCGCTAATCTCTCTAACCTACACAGCTCAGGACTCTAAGGAGCAAATTTTTTTTTTTTAACCTGGCCAATCAAACTAACCCGCACATCTTTGGACTGTGGGAGGAAACCGGAGCACCCGGAGGAAACCCACGCACACACGAGGAGAATGTGCAAACTCCACACAGACAGTGACCCAAGCCGGGAATTGAACCCAGGTCCCTGGAGCTGTGAAGCAGCAGTGCTAACCACTGTGCTACCGTGCTGCCCTACTGTGCTACCGTGCCGCCCTGTGTATCTTCGGTGGTTTCTGTGTTAAGACTGATGTTTGCACACTATAACCTGCTTTAAAGCCTGCTTATGGTTCTACAATTCAGCTTCATGTAGAAGCAACATTATGCCATATCTCTCAAACCTTTTCCGAATTCCTACCTCCATCGTGCACACCTCCAATCCCCTTACCCCCCCCCCCCCATTCAATTTGATTTGATTTATTATTGTCACCTGTATTAACATAGTGAAAAGTATTGTTTCTTGCTCGCTATACAGACAAAACATACCGTTAATAGAGAAGGAAATGAGAGTGCAGAATGTAGTGTTACAGTCATAGCTAGGGTGTGGAGAAAGATCAACTTAATGCAAGGTAAGTCCATTCAAAAGTCTGACAGCAGCAGGGAAGAAGCTGTTCTTGAGTCAGTTGGTACGTGACCTCAGACTTTGTATCTTTTTCCCGAAGGAAGAAGAAAGAGAATGTCCTGGGTATGTGGGATCCTTAATTATGCTGGCTGCTTTGTCAAGGCAGCGGGAAGTGTAGACAAAGTCAATGGATGGGAGGCTGGTTTGCATGATGGATTGGGCTATGTTTACAACCTTTTGTAATTTCTTGCGGTCTTGGGCAGAGCAGGAGCCATACCAAGCTGTGATACAACCAGAAAGAATGCTTTCTATGGTGCATCTGTAAAAGTTGGTGAGAGTCATAGCTGACATGCCAAATTTCCTTAGTCTTCTGAGAAAGTAGAGGCGTTGGTGAGCTTTCTTAACTATAGCGTCGGCATGGGGGGACCAGGTGATCAACCAGGCTTATTATATTTTCAGAGGAATCAGGGATATAGGTGCAACACTCTGTTCCCACTAGAGTGCATGTACCTCCCGATTCGGCCAGTAAATAATCTAAGGCCATTCGGTTTTGGAGGGCTACCGTTCGGATGGCAATTACTTCTGCTGACACCTCAGATTTGGCCGTGCTCACACTTTCCAGATCATCTGCTGTGTCATTGGCTATTTTCTCGAGAGCTGACGCCTTGTTAATCAGTTCTCGGGCAGCTTTGGCTGTACTGTAGAGAGGAAAGGCTATCATCCAAAACCGCTGGGCCTCCGTGATGGCCCGTTTTGATCTCAAAAGGTGTACCTTGGGGTGGAGGCATAGGAAGTCATAATGTCGGAAAGAGGGGACCACATACGCTAGATAGCAGGATCCTGCCCAATCCCAAGGGAGCCATGGATAGGCGTTGTTTCCGCAGACAAAATGGGTACCATTATACACAATCATGTCGCTCAGTAGATCGGGACCAGGCCATTGTTGAACAGTGCCATTAGTACCATTGGCACATTTAATTTCCAGCCTGTCCATTTGGGTGCCCTTAGTGACATTGAAGGTCTGGTTACAGCTACTACGGCCTACCGGCTTAGTCCCATTTCTAATGATACATATAGATCCATGCTGTTGATTCATGACAACAAAATAGGGTGGGGAGTCCAACCTATTAAAGTTAGGTTTAAAGCGATGAGTAAAGGTCTTCAAGTTACACCCAGCAGTTTCAGTGTAGAAACATCATCTGTAATATCTACTTGGTAGTTACCTCTGGTAGTCAGAGACCCGCTTCGCCTCCCACCTTCAGTCCCGTTCTGACACAGTATCCATTCTATAGTTTCCTGTGTGGATAAGGGGACGGGGGGGAAGTAGGGGATCCCTCCTTTGGTATGGGTAGAAATATGTGAACATACCCAACACTTGCTCAGGTTTGACTGCAGTGCATACAGATAAGACATGTACAGAAAAGTATTAGAGTGCAAATGTCCATTGGTTAGTCCATTTCCCAGATTTCGTTTCCTTTGGATTGGTCGCCCTTGTGCCAGAAGGATAGCCGAAAGGCTGAGGATGATAAAAACCTTCATGGTTTATCGGTAGGGGCTGGGATCCACCGTTTACAGTCACTCAGATGTATCCAGCGAGGTTGTCCTTGGACCTCGATTACAGTTGGAGTCTGGAGGAGAACCTGGAACAGTCCTTTCCACTGCGGTCCAAGTTTGGGCCGATCCCAGTGTTCAAGGACGTAAGTCATCTCTGGGTTCCGTCAATACAGGGCCTCGGAGGATGAGGGGTCGACTGAGTATTAGTTCAGTGAGAGAGACCAAGGTTAATCTTTCTTTGTGGGCCCGTCCATCTCACGTTACCGATACCCAGACGATCACTTATTCAATCTGCCTCGGAGGACGTCTGTGTGTGTTGGAACCCTGCTCGCAGCGCCAATTGTTAAGTTCATTTTCATGAGACTCTTCTGTCCCTGATACAAAGGCAAACACCAACTGTTGTCCGATTCAAAAGTTTTTTTTTTTGTCTTACATATGCAAGCTGGCAAACCTTCCACTCAGTGCTGGTAGTCAGTAAGCAAAAACGTGCCGAGCAAAAAGGCAGACCCCTTTTGTACAATTTACAATTCCAGCAGGCAGATTTCAGCAAGCACACGTCATCTGATACAATCAAGGACAAGCACAAGAAAGACCATTCTGTTCCTAGCAAAGAGAAAGGCAAACGGTGGGGGCGCCCCATAACGATTTTGTATGGTGATAGCCCAGTTATTCTGTTTGATGCTGACCGCTTAATGGTTGCTGACCATCAATGCTCGGGGGTAACGGTTCAACCCATTTTTGTCTGGTTTCAGCACAATGTTTTGCCAGCTTGTTCTTCAGTATTCCGTTATATCTCTCTAGCAGTCCAGCTGACTGTGGGTGATAACTGCAATGAAAATGCTGATTGATTTGCAATGCTCGGCACATTTCTTTCATAATTGTCCCAGTAAAATTATTACGAGCCTGGTGGCGTTCTTTGAAAATGTGACTAAACACGTTGACGAAGGAAAAGCGGGAGATGTGGTTTACATGGACTTCAGCAAGGCGTTCGATGAGGTCCCCCATGCAAGACTTCTCGAGAAAGTGGGAGGGCATGGGATCCAAGGGGCTGTTGCCTTGTGGATCCAGAACTGGCTTGCCTATGGTAGTCGATTTGCTACCAAAAAGACCTGTTGGACTTTAACCTGGTGTTGTTAAAACTGTTACTGTATTTGCCTGCAGAAGGCAGAGAGTGGTTGTAGATGGGTCTTTTTCTGAATGGAGGTCGGTCACCAGTGGAGTGCCCCAGGGATCTGTTCTGGGACTCTTGCTGTTTGTCATCTTCATAAATGACCTGGATGAGGAAGTGGAGGGATGGGTTGGGAAGGTTGGTGGTGTTGTGGATAGTTTGGAGGAATGTCAGAAGCTGCAGTGTGACATAGATAGGATGCAAGACTGGGCGGAGAAGTGGCAGATGGACTTCAACCCGGATAAATGTGTAGTGGTCCATTTTGGCAGGTCAAATGGGATGAAGGAGTATAATATCAAGGGTAAGACTCTTAGCAGTGTAGAGGATCAGAAGGACCTTGGGGTCCGGGTCCATAGGACTCTTAAATCGGCCTTGCAGGTAGAGGAGGTGGTTAAGAAGGCGTATGGTGTGCTGGACTTCATCAATCAAGGGATTGAGTTTAGGAGTCGGGAGATAATGATGCAGCTTTATAAGACCCTCGTCAGACCCCACTTGGAGTACTGTGCTTAGTTCTGGTCGCCTCATTACAGGAAGGATGTAGAAATTATTGAAAGGGTGCAGAGAAGATTTACAAGGATGTTGCCTGGATTGGTTGGCATGCCTTATGAGGATAGGTTGAGGGAGCTCGGTCTTTTCTCCTTGGAGAGACAAAGGATGAGAGGTGACCTGATAGAGGTGTACAAGATGTTGAGAGGTATAGATCGGGTGGATTCTCAGAGGCTTTTTCCCAGGGCTGAAATGGCTGCTACGAGAGGACACAGGTTTAAGGTGCTGGGGAGTAGGTACAGAGGAGATATCAGGGGTAAGTTTTTTCACTCCGAGAGTGGTGGGTGAGTGGAATCGGCTGCCGTCAATGGTGGAGGCAAACTCGATAGGGTCTTTTAAGAGACTTCTGGATGAGTACATGGGACTTAATAGGATTGAGGGTTATAGGTAAGCCTATATATAGGCCTAGATAGGTAGAGACATGACCGGTGCAACTTGTGGGCCGAAGGGCCTGTTTGTGCTGTCGTTTTTCTATGGTCTATGTTCTAAAATGTGATCCATTATCACTTGAAAGCTGTACAGGTATGCCAAATCGTGGTACCATTTCTTTTAGCAAATATTTAGCAACAGTCGTAGTATCATTCTTTTTACATGGAAAGGCTTCAATCCATCTAGAAAATATATCTATAATTACTAATACATAAATCCCATACACGGGGGTAATTCAATAAAATCCATTTGCAGATTACAAAGGGTCCTATTGGATTTGTGTGGGAGGCACCCTGTAACTTCTGTTTTTCCCGGATTCATGGTTTGACATCTTTCACTAATTTGTTTTGCAATTGCTGAAATACCTGATACATACTTTGTTTTTAAAATATAGTCTGCCATCCCCCCCTTTTCCAATCTCCAAAAGCTGACCAATTTACCTTTTCTTCTCGGCAGGTTATTCTGTCGAGGTTGAATGCACCATCAGGTGGGAAAGATTTATTCTTACCCGTGGTCCATTCTACCCATTTTTGCAGGTCACTGATTGATGACTGACCACAATTTTGAAACATAAAGTAAGCTGGTGTTCCCTTCTGGGGGATTTTACTCGAACCAGCTCCCAAGCTCTTAACTGATTGAGTTGGCACAAATCACTGTATCATAGTCCTGTTGCTCCAACCGGTGTTCTCTATGCCCACTTCACCTGGCCTTCATGTGACCCATTTGGGCTCTTAATTCAGGCTCAGTCTGGGTGTCTGAGATATTTGTTTGCCAGTCGTTTGCCGATCAACGATTATCACAGCAACTCAATCAGTTAAGGGTGATTGATTGTGTAACTCCCTGTTACTTCCCAGTGATTTGATCCCCAAGAGCTCGACAGGAACATAAAGTACAAGACTCGCAACAAATATCACAAACAGTACAAACTTATACCTTTAACTAAACATATAAACAATTCTCTGTCTGCATTGTTCGCCACTACAGACAGAGCCCTTAACACATTATCTTAAATCTAACAGTGCACTTTACTTAATTTCACTTCGGACCGATCCTTGAGTGATTGGATCATATCACACAAGGACCCTGTCTGTCCCTTTTACCTTTCTCGCTCCATGAAACAAGGGCTTGTTCCTCCCAGAGGGAACAGGGATTTGCTCTCTTTCTTATGACGTCTTTTCTTTAGTCTCACTTATACAATCTGCCCGGTCAGTTCAGGAGTGGAATTTCAACAATCTGTCCCTCTTTGTCGTCAAGCTAAAAAAGTGATTAAAAAAAGTTAACCCATTCCTGAAATAAGTCAAATATCGCAGTACACCTGCCGGGACAAACAGACTGCACTTAGAACCATCCAAGGGAGAGCCCCTTTAGTGACTAAAGTATTACCTTTTTTTTATATGCTGGCTAGTTAGAGTCATTCCCTGGAGAGCTGCTGTGCATGTGTCTGTAGGAGCAAGCGATCTCGGTGGGACCTCCAAGGAATACTGTTGAAATCTCGACTTCCGAATTTGACTTTAACACAAACATACACTCACACAAGATATTAACTGACAGATTGTCTTTATTTTACTTGCTAGCAAGGGGGGGTAGTTTCTCGACACAATGGATCAGATATACCACTCCCAGACAAAGAAAATCATCCTGGTTTATACAATTCTGCAGCTCACGTTAGTTGGACACAATCCAATCAAAAGTGTTACAAATTATACTTTACGTATTGATCCAATAGAAAAAATACTGAACCACCCTGATCTTTGAGATCACAATACCTCGTGGGATATCCCAAAATATCATCCCTAAGCCTATTCTCTAGTCTCTTAGTCAGACATCATGTCTCTATTTTTGATAGCAGCCTCATAAAGCATCTTCACTAAAACAGTCCCACATGGGCATCCTTTAATTGATAAAGGGGGCCTACAAAAGCCATTAGTATTTTATGGCCTTGTCAGTGAAGCTAACTGAATCTCTAAGGGATGTGGTCAACTTTTCTTGCCTTCAGGATATTTCTCAATTATAGCCCTGATAAGTTTTGCTTATTGCCAACATAATAAAACACATGTATATATTGCTTATCAATTCAATGACTGAGCTTTTTATCACTACCTACAGTTAAAAGGGGTATCATCATGTTACCATTAATTCTTGTCAGTTCCCACTAAGTCCCCTAGCATAACTCTTTTGTTAGCTAAGACATTAATATCTTTCTGACTCTGTTTTGATTAGAAACTGTGAAGGCAGCTTCATTAAAACTTATTCTTGTATCAGTTGTTTCTGATAAGGTGTCTGGTGAGGCTATTAAGTCTCCTTTATGGCCTTGTGATTCCAACAGTTGGGTGCTTTAAAGGAATGTATCTAACATGTGTTTGGTATCAAAGGGGCACTCTGTAACTGTGCATCAAAGTTTCTTTGTTTAATTTCTAAAAATGTATAGAAGATATATTTATATGTATGGACTAATTAAAGGTATTACATGTACCTTTAAAACTACAAAATATTTAAAACACCTCATTACAATTACTAACAAACTTGCTCCCCATTGATGAAGTGAATTCTACATCTAAGTTGATTAAATAAAAACCCTAGCAGAGTCTGCCAATCTTATAGTAGCCCTTTTCTTTTCTATCTTTTTACAAGAGCAATGTCCACTTGATGAAATGCCATTCATCTCAAACATTAATTCTGTTTCCCCTGACCAGCATTTTCTGTTTCTAATTCAGATTTCGAGCATTTGTGGTATTTTGTTTTTGTATTAGTCTTTACTTCACTGCCACTTCTTCCAGGAATGCCTACCCTGAAGAAGTTCTGCTCTTCTATCCAGGAATTTAATTTGTCTCTTCTACCTTGTTTTCCCTCACTGCTTTCTTTCCCCCCCTTCATGTTTGATCAGGTGTCTACAAAACTTGCTTTCATGGCCACACCCCCTTTCTTAGCAACGTTCTCTCACTGGAACTTCGCGCCTCGGCTGCCACAGAATCGGGGCGGACAACGGAAATGTCCCTTGACCTAGGGCGGGAATTTCCAGTCTTGCTCGAGCAGGGCCATAAAATCTCACCCTCTGTCTCCAATTTCTTCCTTGCTGAAATTTCACTCGTTGTGTTTAACAATTACAGATATCTCCATGAAACTCTGCCTTCCTTGAACCACTGTTCTCGCAGTCAATCCACACTCAATGACACATCAGCCTCTCGCTTCACCAATGCCCATTTCACTGCTTTCTCCCCACACTGTCCCTTTGTCATTGACAAATTTCTAAATACTAATCTTGCTTTAAACCTCATCAGTGACTGAACTTCCACAGCCCTCTGGAATAGAGAATTCCAAAGATTCACAGCCCTCGAGTAGAAAATATAATGTCCTCATCTTGTGTCCCTGGTTCTTGACTTCCCAACCAAGGAAAATGTTGTATCTGCATCCATCCTGTCTATCCGTTAAGCATTTTGTAGGTTTCATTGAGGTCACCTCTCATTCTTAGAAACCAGAGAATACGGGCCCAGTTTCTCCAATCTCCTCTTCATAAGACAGTCCCACCATCCCTTCAATAAGTCTGGTGAACCTTCATTGCATTCCCTCTATGGCAATAATCTCCTTCCTAAAATAAGTGGGCCAAAACTGCACTAGTACTCAAGGTGTGGTCTAACCAAGGTTCTCTACAATTGAAACAATGCTTTACAGGCAAGGCAGCACTGAGGAAGATCTGTTGATCCCTGAAAAACAACCGATTCAAGTTTCTGAAAACCAGTTTAAGCTAGCTACTTGCACACCCACAGTGCTGTTAGGGAGGAGGTTCAAAATTTGATGCAGCCACAGTGAAGGAATGGTGATATATTTCAAAGTCAGGGAGGTGAGGAACTTCCAGGTGGTAAGGTTCCCATACATCTGCTGCCCTTGTTCTTCCAGATCGTATGGTTGTGGGTTTGGAATATGCTTTCTAAGGAGCCTTAGTTTGGTTTGGTTTGATTTGATTTGATTTATTGTCACATGTATTAGTATGCAGTGAAAAGTATTGTTTCTTGTGTGCTACACAGACAACGCATACCATTCATAGAGAAGGAAATGAAAGAGTGCAGACTCACTCTCTCGTTTCCTTCTCTATGAACGGTATGCTTTGCCTGTATGGCATGCAAGAAACAATACTTTTCACTGTATACTAATACATGTGACAAATCAAATCAAACCAAGGCTCCTTAGAAAGCACCTTCCAAACTCACAACCATACCATCTGGAAGAACAAGGGCAGCAGATGTATGGGAACCTTACCACCTGGAAGTTCCTCACCACCTGGACTTGGAAATATATCACCATTCCTTCACTGTGGCGGCGGCAACATCCTGAACCCCTCCCCTAACAGCACTGTGGGTTGTTAGCTGTACCTTGTAGAATGTGCACAGTCTTTGGGGAGTCAGGAGGTAGTTACTTGCCACTGGATTCCTAGCCTTTGACCTACTCCTGTAGCCATAATAGTCCAGTTTGGTTCCTGGTCAATAATAACCCCCAGGATGTTGATAGTGGGGGATTCAGGGATGGTAATGCCATTGAATGTTAAGGGGCAATGGTTAGATTCTCTCTGGTTGGAGATGGTAATTGCCTGGCACTTGTGCGGTGCGAATGTTACTAGCCACTTGTCAGCCCAAGCCTGGATATTGTCCAGGTCTTGCTGCATTGGGTGGGACTGCTTCAGTACCTGAGGAGTCACAAATGGTGCCGAGTATCTCAATTTCTGACCTTATGATGGAAGGAAAGTCATTGATGAAGCAGCTAAAGATGGTTGGGCCTTGAACACTACCCTGAGAAATTCCTGCAGTGATGTCCAAGAGCTGAGATGATTGACCTCCCGTAACCATCTTCCTTTGTGCCTTGTATGACTGCAACCAGTGGAGAGATTTCTCCTAATTCCCAATGACTCCAATTTTGTTAGGTCTCCTTAATGCCACACTCAGTCAGGTGTAGCCTTGATGTTAAGGAGCCTTCACCTCACCTCGAGTTCAGCTCTTTTGTCCATGTTTGAATGAAGGCTGTAATGAAGTCAGGAGCTCTCCTGAGTAGTCCTGGCGGAACACAAATCGAGCATTACTGAGCAGGTTATTGTTAAACACGTTTTGGAGCACAAGTCTTCGGTATTGTTGTCGGTACATTGTCAGGGCCCTTGGTCTTTGCAGTATCCAGTGCTTTGAGCTGTTTCTAATGTGAAGTGAATTGAATTGGCTGAAGATTGGCCTCTGTGTTGCTGGGGAACTCTGAAGGACCCAACACTTCTCTGGAAAACTCAGGTCTGCAGTTTCCTTTTCTCCATCTCATCTAGCTCTTCGCCAGATTCAACACCTCATTGGTACCAACACCCCTTTGGATCCACCTGGATCCATTCCTCCTTCCAAACTCACTCCTTGCCCTGTATTCAGGATACCCTTTGACCTTCCGCTCTTTGACTCTGAGCAGTTTATCCTTGCAAAAGTCTACAGTGACTTCCCCTTATACTCCCCAACTCGGTGAATTTTGAACACTTGAGTTCTTCTGTCATCTTTATCTTATCTGCTATTCAGATGAACGATCGTTGAACTGAGCTTCTACTTTCTTAGAAGACTAAGGAAATTTGGCATGTTAGCTACGACTCTCACCAACCTTTACAGATGCACCATAGAAAGCATTCTTTATGGTTGTATCACAGCTTGGTATGGCTCCTGCTCTGTCCAAGACAGCAAGGAACTCAAAAGGTCGTGAATGTAGCCCAATCCATCATGCAAACCAGCCTCCCATCCATTGACTCTCTCTACACTTCCCGCTGCCTCGGCAAAACAGCCAGCATAATTAAGGACCTCACGCACCCCGGACATTCTCTCTTCCACCTTCTTCCAAGGGAAAAAGATACAAAAGTCTGAGGTCATGTATCAACCAACTCAAGAACAGCTTCTTCTCTGCTGCTGTCAGACTTTTGAATGGACTTAACTTACATTAAGTTGATCTTTCTCTACATTCTAGCTATGACTGTAACACTGCACTCTGCATTCTCTCGTTTCCTTCTCTATGAATGGTATGCTTTGTCTGTGTTGCGTGCAAGAAACAATACTTTTCACTGTTAATACATGTGACAATAATAAATCAAACATTAACTCTTGTTTCTCTCCACAGAAGTAACCAGAATTTTCTGTTTGTGTCTCCAATCACACATTTGTTTGGGCATTAATGTAATTAATTTGTGCCATTAACATGTTCTTGCTAGAGTTACTGTTTCTGAGAGCATCGCCATGAAGTAAAGAACACCAGGATAATACTGTGGAACTATCATTGAATATCAGTAACATCGCCTATCTTCACCCTACCTTCATTTAACTGCTATCTGCATCCATTCCTCTGTTGTGTCTATACTTATCTATTCCAATACTCTCTCAGTTGGCTTAGTTCATCCAGAACCCTGTTGCCCAATCTCACTGAATCCTGTTTACTCATAGAACATAGAAACCCTACAGTGCAGAAGGAGGCCATTCGGCCCATCGAGTCTGCACCGACCACAATCCCACCCAGGCCCTACCCCCACATATTTACCCGCTAATCCCTCTAACCTACGCATCCCAGGACTCTAAGGGACAATTTTTAACCTGGCCAATCAACCTAACCCGCACATCTTTGGACTGTGCTCACAGATTTACATGACCTCCATTTTTAAAAATTATCATCCTTTCTTTCAAATCCCTCTATGGAAACTCTCCCTATCTTTGTAATCTCTTCCAGTCCTGCAGCCTTATGCAATCCACAATTCTGACCGCTTAGACATTCCTGATTTCCTTTCGTCATTGGTTGTTATGCTTTCAGCTGCCATGGCCCCAAGTTCTGGAATTACCTTCCCTAAACCTCTCTACCTAGGCCTACTTTTTAAAACACTTCTTAAACCTACCTTTCTGACCAAGCTTCTGGTCACCTGTCCTAATGCATCACCTCTCATCTGGTATCAAACATCGTTTCAGGACACTCCTCTGAAGCTTTGCAAATATTGCACTTTGTTAAAGATGCTATATAAATGCAAGTTGATGTTCTTAAATGAAAATATGGCAGTGGACTGCCCTGATCAGTGTCTTGTTTGTATTCAGACAGAGGGACTGAAATTGGCCACCTGATCAGCTTGTACCTGGAGAAGAAGAAGAATTTGGATGATCACACTGTGCACTTGCTCTTCGCTGCAAACAGATGGGAACGAGTGTAAGGGAATTCTCAGAACTTGCGTTAAGAATGTTAATTTGGAGACCAGGGTCTCCAAATTAACTGCTGCTTTATGTCTAGGGAGTATGTGTTTCAATGTGTTGGGTAAAAGCACACTTTCCAATCAGTTATTCTGTTCCTGTTGCCTTCTATTTCTAGCTTGAAGTGTAATTGGTTTTGATCTGCACATAAAAGAAAAAGCAGCTGTATTCTGTAATTTGTTCACAGAGATGGGCCGCATTATTTGCCCTTGAGAAGGGGTGCCTTTTGCAGTGCCTTCTTGAACTGCTGCAGTCCATCTGGTGCAGGACACCCAAAGTACCATTAGGAAGGGAGTTCCAGGATTTTGACCAGCGTCCGTGAAGGAACAGTGATATATTTCCAAGTCGGGATGCTGTGTGGCTTGGGGGAACTTAGTAGGTGATGGCATTCCCATGCATCTGTTGCCCTTATCCTTCCAGATGGTAGATATTGTGGGTAAGAAGGCATAGTTAAAGGAGCCTTGAGTTGTTGCTGTACATCTTGTAGATGGTACACTGTTCATCAGTGGTGGAAGGAGTAGATGTTGAAGGTGGTTGATTGGGTGCCAATCAAGTGGGTTGCTTTCTCTCAAGCTCTTCAAGTGTTGTTAGAGCCGCATTCATTGAGGCCGCATTCATTGAGGCAAGTAGGGAGTATTCATCACCACTGCTGAACTGTGCCTTGTAGAACTCCCAGCCTCTGAACTGCTGTCATAGCCATAGTATTTTTGTGGCTCATCTGGCTAAGATTCCAGTCAGTGATGACCCCCACACTCTTGGAGTTTGATGTTGGGAGATGGTGATAAGTGATAATACCATTGATTGTTATGGGGAGACGGTTAAGTTTTCCCTTGTTTGAGATAATCATTGCCTGCCACTTATCAGCCCAATGTTGTCCAAGTCTCGCTGCATGTGGGCACAACTACTCAAGTATTGGAGGAGTTTGAATGAAACTCAACACTGCATGGTTATCAGAAAGCATCACCATTTCTGACCTTATGATGGAAGGGAGGTAATTGTTAAAGCAGCTGAATATGGTTGGGCCGAAGACACTACTTTTAGGAACTCCTGCAGTGATCTTCTGGAGCTGAGGTAATTGGCCTCCAACCACCACAACCATCTTCCTTTGTGCTAGATATGGCTCCAACCAACAGAAGGGTCCCCCCACTCCTGATTTCCTTTGACTTCAATTTTGTTAGGGCTTCTTGCTGCCATGCTCAGTCAAATGTGATCTTGATGCCAAGTCACTCTCACTTCACCTCTGGGATTCAGTTTTTTTAAAATTAGAATATATTTTATTGAATATTTTTCATTTTTTGCAAATAACGCAACAAACTCTCAAAGATTGGTAAGGGAGAGACAGAAAAAGATACCAATACAGTTGGTTCATATTATTCATTGTATCCAGTGTCTCCCATGAAATGAAAGGATATGCAGGTTAGGTTGATTGGCCAGGTTAAAAATTGCCCCTTAGAATCCTGGGATGCGTAGATTAGTGGGTAAATATGTGGGGGTAGGGTCTGGGTGGGATTGTGGTCGGTGCAGACTCGATGGGCCGAATGGCCTCCTTCTGCATTGTAGGGTTTCTATGATTTCTATGATATGGGGATGACAGGATTCAGTCACAATTGGCTCAGTGGCACACAGCCAAGCTCACAGGGTAATGGCGATAGAGCCACAATGTACGGAAAGCAAATCTTTAAAGTAGGAATGCCATTGCTTATTCAACCATAAAAATGCAGGATATTAGCGCAGGTATAATGGCTGTTAAACCACCAAGGATTTCCGCGTCACACTTGGGCGAGCACCAAAAGATGCTTCCCCCATCCCCAGCCACCTTGGAGGTACCAACGATACAATACAACGTCTTTTCCCAGGATATATAGTCCGCCTGATCATAGGGTGGCACAGTGGTTAGTATTGCTGACTCACAGTGCCAGGAACCCGGGTTCAATTCCAATCTCGGGTGATTGTGGAGTTTGCACATTCTCCCCATATCTGTTTGGGTTTTCTCCGGGTGCTCCGGTTTCCTCCCACAGTCCAAAGATGTGTGGGTTAGGTTGATTGGCCATGCTAAATTATCCCCTATTGTTGGGGGAATTACATGGGGTTATGGGGATAGGGCTTGGGTGGGATTGTTGTCGGTGTAGGTTCAGTGGGCCAAATGGTGGCCTCCTGCACTGTAGGGATCCTATGATAACAAGAGTTAATCAGAGATTCTATAAGCCCAAAACAACTGAAATACAACAGGAGCCCATAAGTTTTTGGTGGGGGGGGGGTTCCTCACCTGCTGTAAGGACTTGTAGGGCCCTACCCACTACTTTCATGTTAAACCACTTGCCCACCTCCCTGCAATGGCGCTACTCATTTTAACCATAATTGTAATAAAGGATGTCAGGTGACAATGTCCACCGCTATATATTTTCACTCCATCTGACGAAGGAGCAGCGCTCCGAAAGCTAGTGGCGTTTGCTACCAAATAAACCTGTTGGACTTTAACCTGGTGTTGTGAGACTTGTGGCTGTGTTCACCGCTATATATGCCAGCATTCTAAGGTGAATAAAAATTGCAGTGGAGAGAGTGCATATTGAAGGTGGTGGATGGGTTGCTTTGTCCTAGATGGTGTTGAGCTTCATGAGCGTTGTTGGAGCTGTACTCATCCAGGCAAGTGGAGAGTATTCCATCACACTCCTGATTTATGACTTTTAGGACAGGCTTTGGAGAGTTAGGAGATGAGTTACTCACCACATTCCCAGACTCTTATCTACTTTTGTAGCCACATTTCTGATATGACTGATCCAGTTTAGTTTCTAGTCGATGGTAACCCCAGGATGTTGACTGTGGGGAATTCAGCAATGTCAATGCCATTGGGTAATACCAAGGGGCAATGGTTAGATTCTCTCTGGTTGAAGTTTGTCATTGCCTGTCACTTTTTTTGTAGCATGAATGTTACTTGCCACTTGTCAGCCCAAGCCTGGATATTGTCCAGGCATTTGGACATAAACTGTTACAATATCTGAGGAGTTATAAATGGTGCTGAATATTGTGCAATTATTAGCCAACATAGTCACTTCTGACCTTATGCTAAAACTCAAGTGGTTGATGAAGCAGCTGAAGATGGTTGGGCCGAGAACACTACCTGAGGAACTAATGCAGTGATGTCCTGGAGCAAAGGTGATTAATCTCTAACAACCACCTTCCTTTGCCATGTATGACTCGAACCAGTGGAAAGTTTTAATAGGGCTTCTTGAAGCCACGTTTGGTCAAACTTCACCTTGATATTAAAAGCAGCCACACTCACCTCATCACTGAAACTCAAATTTTAGTCCATCTTTGGATCAAGGCAGTAATGAGGTTAGGAGCTGGGTGGCCCCGGCAGAACCCAAACTAAGTGCCAATGGGCAGGTTATTGGTGAGTAAGTACCTCTTGATAATGCTGTCAATTACACTGTCCATGACTTTGATGATTGAGAGTAGAGTGATGGGGCTATAATTGGCCAAGTTGAATTTGTCCTGCGTTTTGTAGTGAGGGCATAGCTGGGTATTTCATTTTGTTGGGTAGGTGGAAGCATTGTAGCTGAATTGAAAAGAAAACTGGGTTAGGGGCTCTTATTAAAGACTCAAGCCTTCACTATTGTTGCCAGAATGTTGTCAGGGCCCATTGCATTTGCAATATCCAGTGCCTTCAGCTGTTCCTTGATATCAAAGAACAAGAAAAGTACAGTGCAGCAACAGGCCCTTCGGCCCTCCAAGCCTGCACCGACCATGCTACCGGACTGAACTAAAACCCCCTACCCTTTCGGGGATCATATCTCTCTATTTCCATCCTATTCATGTATTCGTCAAGACGCCCCTTAAAAGTCACTATCGTATCTGCTTCCACTACCTCCTCCAGGCACCCACCACTCTCTGTGTAAAAAACCTGCCTTGTACATCTCCTTTAAAAACCATGCCCCTCACAACTTAAACCTGTGCCCCCCTGGAAATTGACTCTTCCACCCTGGGAAAAAGCTTCTGACTATCCACTCTGTCCATGCCTCTCATAATTTTGCACCAATCTGCCATGAGGGACCTTGTCAAAGGTGGAGTGCATCGAATTGCTGGAACTGAACTTCTGTGATGGCAACTTCAGAAAGCCGAGATTGATCCTCCACTCGGCACTTCTGTCGAGAGATGGTTGCAAACATTGATTTGAATTTGTCTCTCCAGACTATTAGACCAGATTTCTGGGTTATTAGTCCAGTAACATAACCACCCTATCATTCCTTATTGTCTCCAATTAAAATGTAACTTGGTGATACAGGCAAGAGAGTTTAAGACTTATGGGTCGAGAATACCTGAATGGTCTCCTATAGAAATACGTGTTTGATGTGGGTTTCCTGGAGCCATTGGACTGTACTTATTGTGACATCTAATTGTTCTATGTTCCAGGGCGCTAATCAAAGAGAAATTACAGCAAGGGGTCACGCTGATCATGGATAGATATGCATTTTCTGGAGTTGCATACACAAGTGCAAAACCAGTAAGTAACAAAAGTAGCAGCTGAAAATTATACCTGTGGAATGTGCAAACCAGTTTTAGACACCTGTACCTGCTTTTCCCCTGACACAAGATCAGAGAACTGCTTTGGAACTGATAGAAAGATTGATACGGCGTTTTGATTTTGTATAAATACCAAGCACCCGATAAGTGGATTACAACAAAAATCCTTCCAAAAATAGTATATGGCAGGTCAGGCAGCATCTGTGGAGTGAAACAAAATTAATGTTTCGGATCAAAGAATTGCAGAAGGCAGCCGTTTGGCCCATTGGCTCTCCAAACCAGTATTGATTAGTGTCTATCCCTGTACCCCTGCACATTGTTTCTATCCAATTAATCATCTAATGCCCCTTTGAAGGCCTCGATTGAACCTGCTTCCACCATACTTCGAGGCAGTGCATTCAAGAGCCAAACTACTCGTTGTGAGAAAGTTTATTCTCACATCACATTTGTTACTTTTGCAAATCACTTTAAATCTGTGTCCTGTTGTTGTTGATCCTTTAACGAATGGAGCAGTTTCTCCTGATCGACTTTGTCTAGCCCCCTCATGATTTTGAATGAACATCTATCAAATTTCCTTTTAGCCTCTTCTCTCCAAGGAGAATAGATCCAACTGCTCCAATCTATCCTCATAACTGAAGATATAAAAGGTTGAATACTGAAGGTGGAGATGATCTTTCAGGATTTTATACTGTGTGCAGCCTTCACAACTGAAAAATAAGGTTTGGGAAAAAAAAGTTGATAGATGTCGATTTGAAGAATTGCATTTGTGTAGCACCTTTGACGACCTCAAGATATCCCTAAAATCCTTCACAGCCAATAAAGTATAAGTCATTGTTGTAATGTGGGAAACATGGCAGTTAATTTTCACACAGCTCCCAAAAATAGCAACATGATGTTGGTTGAGGGGTAAATATTGGCCAGGACAGCGGAGTTAGTGAGTTGAATGACCTGAAGTTTACAGACCCAAAACTGTTACATCTGTTCAGACTTTAGCGAGAGGACAGAAAGACAAAACAATATGAAAATAGTTGAAAGAAAAAGCTTGCATTTCTAGAGCTGCTTTGGAGGTCTCCATCAAAGGTGATCTGATGGAGACCTTCAAAATTGCAGAGGAGTTTGAAAGGGTAGATGTCGAAAGATGTTTTTACTTGTTGGTGAATCCAAAACTAGGGGCCATAAAAATAAGCTAGTCGCTGTCAGTCCACGTGTGAAAGCTGTTTAAAGCAGCACTGATTTTAATTTTAATGTTGAGCGTTTCTTCTCCTGGTCTAATGATCTTGAACTGCTTCCTCAAATAGGATTTCACACTGAAATGGTGCAAACAAGCAGACGTTGGTATTCCAAAGCCTGATGCAATCTTCTTCCTTCATCTTAACCCCGCGATAGCCATGAAACGAGGGGGCTTTGGCGATGAGCGATATGAAAACCCTACCTTCCAGGAGCTGGTGCTTAAACAGTTTGAAGAGCTGATGAAAGATGAAAGTCTAGACTGGAAGGTATGGACAGGATATGGACTATAGTTTTATAGAGGAAGATGTGGGCATCCCTCTACCTTGGGCATGACATTGTCTCCATGAAGTAAAATTTGATGGGGGGCAGGGAGACAGAAAGTCACTCTAGGGAATAACATTGAAAACACTTTCTGCGGGAGTCTGTGTGAGTTTCCTCCAGTTTCCTCGCACAGTCTAAAGATGTGCAGGTTAGGTGGATTGGCCATGGTAAATGTGTGGGATTACTGGGATAGGGTGGGGGAGAGGACCTGTGTGGGACGATGCTTTGGAGAGTGGGTGCAGACTCAATCTACTGGATGGCCTCTTTTTGCACTGTAAGGATTCTATGGTTCTATGGACGATGATCAGTTAGCTGAGAGATGATTTAACTATATTCTAACTTTATTTTAATGAAACAGAGGTTAGATGCTTCCCAAAGTATTGAAGATTTACACCAGGAGATAATATCCAAGGTGAACAAAACTATAGAGAAAGCCGGCGATGAACCTATTGGAGAACTCTGGAAGTAAGATCCTTCTTTACTATACAGAGGATAAGAGAATTTGGGGGATGTGGACATTTGAGGAGAATATTGTTTTCAACTTCAGTTTCAAGATTCATCTAATATATTCTCCCATCAGGTGTCAATGGAAGAACTTGTTTCTGCTGCCTAACATTTAAAAGTGCCATAAAAATAAGGTCGTCACAATTCATCTACCTATAAAAAGTGTTTTATTAATTTTAATACTGATCATCTCTACTTATCTAATGCTACATGGGAATGTTCAAATAGGACAATCATGTCTCTTTTTAAGACCACCAGTCATGTAGTGATATATTAGAAAAATAAAACGGAATATTGATAACGTAGTTCACTCCTGACTCTGGCTGCACTGCAGTTCAACTGTACCCCATCATTTCAGCCTGATCAGTGCATTCTGATTGTTAGGTAGAAATGTGCTTCCTGTCATGATCTGATCATCTTCAAGTATCCAACTTAACCAGCGCTGGATTCTAGGCAGCAAAGAGAAGCAGCTACGCCAGGAGCTAAAACCTCACCCTTGCCTGCCTCCCAACTTGAGCACTCCCTCCTGAGTAACACTTGCTTACTTTTAAGCCAGCCCCATTCCCTTTCTCTCCTCCTGCCTTGAGTCAATGTAGCTTGTGAAATCTAAATCAGTGAGTGAGCAGTTATGCTGAGTCACCAATAACTTTTACAGGCTCTGTATTGTTATCTGTTTTTTCTCCATGACTGAGGAATCAAACAGTGCTAGTGACTTATAGCATGGACAGACTCAAACTAAGCCTGTTACTCAATGGCTGAACAGCCTGCAAAAAAGTATTAGATAAAATACCTCATGGGCAAGACTGTTAGCTGTGGTTTTATGTTCTGGTATTCCAGTGGAGGAAGGAAGGAAAGTAGAAGAGGTTTTAATCTTCACTTCGGTGACCCTAACGTTTGAGATTTTTTTCAATACAGCAGTGTTTTACTTCCAGTCATGAGGTATATTCTGTGAATATAGTGGTCCCTTCAGTTTTGATCATTGCTGGCTCCAACTCCTCTTATGCAAAGGGTAATGTTTCCCAAGAAGATGCAGATATTGTAGAAGTGGAGTGATTAGATTGACCGTTGACCTGTTTTGGGGTAAACAAATAGCAGGATTACAGAGCTGCCAAGCTCTGTAATCCTCTGATTACAAGCACGACCCTTCCCGACCGTTTATATGTACCAGTAGAGTTGGAATTCACTGACATAAATCAGGGTGCTTGCTTCCTTATGATTGTAGTCAATGTTATTCACATGGTCTCAGTTACAGAAGAGCTGCGGGTAACATTTTCTTTGTGTGATGCTTAGGCATTTCACTTAAAATGTAGATCTCCACAATTCTGCAATATTTAGCTTTTAATCAACATGAACACTGGGTGAACATTCAAATCACTATGAATGCAAGTTAATATGATATCAAGAGGCAATAAACATTTTATAAAATAGACAATCCCATTTGCAAATTGTGCTAGATAAAATTGTACCAAAATATTCAACAATTATCTCTTATTTTTTTGTGTCCCAGAGGTGAATCTTAGACCGATTCAGGACATATTTTCTTTGCCCTGGGTGGAAGTGTTATTTAAATGCAGTGAATATTTGAAACCTCAAAAAGCAAACCTTTATATTTGGGGCATTAGAACAAAGTTTGGGATCTGGAAATAATGCTTAACCTGTACAAAGCCCTTGGTAAGACCATACTTGGAGTACTGTGAACACTTCTGGGCACTATATCTTCGGAAGGATGTACTGACCTTGAAAGGGGGTGCAGTGGAGATTTACAGATCGACTGGATTCGAAGGGTTAAATTGCAGAGAGACATTCTTAAACTAAGCTTGTTTTCCCTGGAAGTTATAAAGTAAAGGGATAATTTCATTGAAGTTTGTGATTAAGGGAAACTGATAAGGTAAAGAGAAAGGAACTTATTTGCTGGTTGTAGAGACTAGCAATAATTCTAGAAATTAGGAAACGCTTATACAAAGGCAAGGTTGAAGTTTGGATCTCTGTTCTGCTAGGTCAATTCTAAATTGCAGATCAGAAATTAATAGATTTTTGTTAACCAAAGTGTTGTGGGAAAAATCCACTAGTAGTCAGACTTCGAGATTCAGAAAATACGATTTATTAAACGGAGCTCCGTGGAAACAAGGCACATGTCTGTAGCAAACCTTCTCTCTCTAGAATGTTGGGAGCCATTCATTTTTATACCCTTTTACACAATGGGTAAACCGGTGATTCGAACATTATCACATCGTTTAAGCAAGTACAACCAGATATAGACATTTAACATTTTATGAATGGGTACATTTCCTCATGTCTGTATCTATCAATGGTTAGTTTCGTCTCATTCAGGTGTTAATTGGTTTCCTCGCATTCATATTTTCCCGCTCCCCTTTAAGGTTAACCTAAGCTCTTTGTTTCGGGTTTTCCTCATCTTAAAAGATGTCTTGACCCTTGGCTTGGCTTCCTGAGGTGTTTGTTTGCTATGAGTCACTGTCTGTGATTTGGAAATGGCTTGTCTGTTAGGTTTTGATTTAAAGTGATTTCTGAACAGCGGGAGCCTGTGTCTGCTTTTTGGCTTCTTTCCCAGTTAACCCTTTATGTGCCAAGCAGCCATTTTAAAGTGTGCTTTCTTGTATTTTCATTTTAAAGTGTGCTCCCTTGTATTTTTCCCTCTACAAAAGGTATGAGATGTGCATAAAAAGCAGGTCTGTGGAGTTATCAGGCTGGCTTATTGCTGTTTGTGCTCTTTGAATGTTATTCCCTTGCAGGTGATGCATTCTTATTGTCTGAGCAGATCTGAAAATATTTTCTTTTACACTGTGCTCTATTTAATTTGAATAAATAAATAAATCTGACTTGAACATTGTTTGGAGTCCTTTTCATTCTCATTGGATAATGTATTTTCAATTGTGCACCCTTGGTAAATCTCATCATTTTTCATTCCATTTAAATCCTTTGCTTCAAGGGCTGTTGGGGATGAGCAATAAACACTGGCCTTGCCATCCCTCCTGAAAATAAAGGAAAGTCTCCTTTGCATAAAGAGTTCCATATTTGTAAGCTGGATGTTCCATGGAATCTTCCAAAGGCTGATTGGGTTTGAGAAAACAGGCAAGACCTTTCCTTGTACCTGACAAAGGCAATTTTTTCATACGAATATTAAGGAGAATAGAGCAAACACATCCCATTCGGACAATGCAACCTTGGTTGGTGGGGGCGGGGGATGACTGTAAAAGCTTCAGCCAATTCAGGATAAATCTTGGCAATTTCCTCAGACTTCCTAACCTATAGCGAGTTCCATGAGATTTATAGTCCAATATTATAATCCCAGCTAATCGGCAGCTGGGCTTATAAACAATATAGTATTAGCTTCACTCAAATTTGTCAAGTTTGCTTTGGATATAGACTTTTTATAGTCCTTTCAAAGAGCATTGTGCTTGATGATCCTAGTAATGGATAGTGGTCTGGTGGACTGAAGTGCATTTGTTTCAATGCGCGAAGTGTAACAGGTAAGGCAGATGAACTTAGAGCTTGGATTCGTACTAGGAACTATGATGTTGTTGCCATTACAGAGACTTGGTTAAAGGAAGGACAGGATTGGCAGCTTAACGTTCCAGGATACAGATGTTTCAGGCGGGATAGAGGGGGATGTAAAAGGGGTGGGGGAGTTGCACTACTGGTTAAGGAGAATATCACAGCTGTACTCCGGGAGGACACCTCGGAGGGCTCATACAACAACGCAATATGGGTAGAGCTGAGGAATAGGAAGGGTGTAGTCACAATGTCGGGGGTTTACTATAGGTTGCCCAACTGCCAGCGGGAGTTAGAGGAATAGATATGTAGCTAGATTTTGGCAAGGTGTAAAAGTAACAGGTTTGTGGTGGTGGGAGATTTTAACTTCCCCTATATTGACTGGGACTCACTTAATGCTAGGGGAGTGAATGGGGCAGAGTTTGTAAGGAGTATCCAGGAGGGCTTCTTGAAACAGTATGTAGATAGTCCAACTAGGGAAGGGGCCATACTGGACCTGGTATTGGGGAATGAGCCCGGCCAGGTGGTCGATGTTTCAGGTAGGGGAGCAGTTCGGGAACAGTGACCACAATTCAGTAAGCTTTAAGGTACTGATGGATAAAGATAAGTGTAGTCCCCAAGTTAAGGTGCTAAATTTGGGGGAGGCTAACTACAACAATATTAGGCAGGAACTGAAGAATGTAGATTGGGAGCAGATGTTTGAGGGCAAATCAACATCTGGCATGTGGGAGGCTTTCAAGTGTAAGTTGATAGGTATTCAGGACCGGCACATTCCTGTAAGGACGAAGGATAAGTATAGCAAGTTTTGGGAACCTTGGATAACGAGAGATATTGAGAGCCTAGTCAAAGAGAAAAAAGAAGCATTTGTCACAGCTAGGAAGCTGGGAACACACGAAGCAAGTGTGGTTTACAAGGAAAGTAGAAAGAAACTTTGAGTAAGGAGGGCTAAAAGGGGTCACGAAAAAGCATTGGCCAGCAGGATTAAGGAAAATCCCAAGGCTTTTTATACATATGTAAAGAGCAAGAGGGTAGCCAGGAAGAGGGCTGGCCCACTCGAGGACAAGGGAGGGAATCTATGCGTGGAGCCAGAGGAAATGGGCGAGGTATTAAATGAATACTTTGTGTCAGTATTCACCAAAGAGAAGGACTTGGTGGATGATGAGTCTGGGAAAAGGTGTGTCGACAGTTCGTCATGTTGAGATCAAAAAGGAGGTGGTATTGGGGTTCTTGAGAAACATGAAGGTAGACAAGTCCCCAAGGCCTGATGGGATATACCTCAGAATACTGAGAGAGGCAAGGGAGGAAATTGCTGGGACCTTGAGAGAAATCTTTGTATCCTCACTGGCTACAGGGGTGGTCATGATGTGGAGATGCTGGCGTTGGACTGGGGTAAACACAGTAAGAAGTTTTAACAACACCAGGTTAAAGTCCAACAGGTTGATTTGGTAGCAAATGCCACCAAATACGTGGCATTTGCTACCAAATAAACCTGTTGGACTTTAACCTGGTGTTGTTAAACTTTTTAAAGGGGTGGTCCCAGAGGATTGGAGAATAGCCAATGGTGTTCCTTTGTTTAAGAAAGGTAGCAAGAATAATTACAGGCCGGTGAGCCTAACATCAGTGATAGGGAAATTCTTGGAGAGGATTCTTTGAGACAGGATTTATTCCCACTTGGAAATAAATGGACGTATTAGTGAGAGGCAACATGGTTTTGTGAAGGGGAGGTTCTTTTTCGAGGAAGTGACGAAGATGATTGAGAGTAGGGCAGTGGATGTGGTCTACATGGACTTCAGTAAGGCCTTTGACAAGGTCCCTCATGGCAGACTGGTGCAAAAGGTGAAGTCGCATGAGATCCGAGATGGGCTGGCAAGGTGGATACAAAACTGGCTCAGTCAAAGAAGACAGAGGGTAGCAGGGGACGGGTGTGTTTCTGAATGGAGGGCTCTGACAAGTGGCGCTCCTCGGGGATCAGTGCTGGGACCTTTTGTAATATATATCAATGATTTGGAGAAAAATGTAACTGGATTGATTAGTAAGTTTGCAGACGACACAAAGGTTGGTGGATTTGCGGATAGTGATGAGGACTATCAGAGGATACAGCAGGATATAGATCAATTGGAGACTTGGGCGGAGAGATGGCAGATGGAGTTTAATCCGGACAAATGTGAGATAATGCATTTTGGAAGGTCTAATACAGATAGGAAATATACAGTAACTGGCAGAACCCTTAAGAGTATTAATAGGCATAGGGATCTGGGTATACAGGTCACTGAAAGTGGCAATGCAGGTGGAGAAGGTAGTCAAGAAGGCATATGGCATGCTTGCCTTCATCGGCTGGGGTTTGAGTTTAAAAATTGGCAAGTCATGTTGCAGCTTTATAGAACCTTAGTTAGGTCGCACTTGGAATATAGTGTTCAATTCTGGTTGCCACACTACCAGAAGGATGTGGAGACTTTGGAGAGGGTACAAAAAAGATTTACCAGGATGTTGCCTGGTATGGAGGGCATTAGCTATGAGGAGAGGTCGGAGAAACTTGGTTTGTTCTCACTGGAATGACGGAGGTTGAGGGGTGACCTGAGAAGTCTACAAGATTGAGAGGCATAGACAGAGTGGATAGAAGCTTTTTCCCAGGGTGGAAGAGTCAATTACTAGGGGGCACAGGTTTAACCGAGGGGCAAGGTTTAAATAAGATGTACGAGGCAGATTTTTTACACAGTGGTGGGAGCCTGGAACCTGTTGCCGGGGAGGTAGTGGAAGCGGATACGGTAGTGACTTTTAAGGGGTATCTTGACAAATACATGAATAGGATGGGAATAGAGGGATATGGTCCCCGGGAGGGTTGGGGTTTTAGTTCAGTCGGGCAGCATGGTCGGTGCAGGCTTGGAGGGCCGATGGGCCTGTTGTAATTTTCTTTGTTAATATTATTTAAACTCTTCCTTGATGCCATCTCTTGTTACTTGTGAAGCTTTTAAGAATAATTATCCAGGTCCTCTTATGTGGTTCTCTTTTAACGGGTCCCATGAATCTTTATGTACATGCCTGAACCACCACCTTTTTTCTCATGGGATGTGGGCATCTTTGCCAAGGACATCCTAATTGCCCTTGAACTGAGTGACTTGCTAAGCCATTTAAGAGTTAACCACATTGCTGCGGATCTGGACCAGGTAAGGATGACAGATTTTCTTCGTTAGATTTACTGAATTCAAATTTCACCTTTGGACTTGAATATTTTAAAATCTCCTCTGTATCATTCTCCAACTTGCACAGATCCCTGTAGCTTAGGCAGCACCAAGTCCTGCAATCTAGCCCTGCTGTTATTGCTGACTTACATGGGCTCCTGGTGCCCAAAGCATCTAATTTGAAAAATTCTTATCTTTGTTTAAATCTCATCATGGCATCAGCTCTTCATGCCGCTTTAACCTCCCTGGACTTGTGGAATTCGCTTTCAGAAGTCGGATCAAAAACTGATGAGACACAGGTTTCTCCGCAAACCTTCTTTATTGCATCGGAGGAGAGATCGCTAGACCATGCGCATCAAGCATGGGTTCGTGAGTCTCTGGCTTACAAAACAGTTTCAGTTATACACAACGGAGATACATCCACATACTTCTGTTAGCCAATAAGAGCATAGCTGTATTGTTACATTTTGATTAGATTACTTTCAAGAACAAAAGGCGATAGCCACGTAAGGACATGGCTATTAAAGTTTCTGGTTAGATCACTTTCAAGAACAAAAGGCCAATCGATAAGGCCCTGCCCTCCGAAGCCAGAACCACAATTACCTATTAGCAGTTTCTTTAACGTGATCATTAGTTTCAGTGAGCCTTGTCCCCCTCGCCTCAGGCCCTTTCCATAACTAGTTTATCCCTCAACTGATTCCTAGTTACGTATCCCAATTTTAACCCTTTCCTCTTCTCAATCTACCTTATACACATTCTTAGACTTTGTTTTTCCAACTCCCTTCATCCTGCTATTGCTGTGTCTTCAGCTATCACCACAATCTGAAATTTCTTTCAAAGTAATAAAGTTTCATTTTTAATTATTCACTGAATGTGGGTATTGATGGCTTCATCCCTAATTGCTGTGGCTTGCCATTTCAGGGGGCATTGAAGAGTCAACCACATTGCTGTGGGTACACAGGCCAGATAAGGATGGCAGATTTCCTTCCCTAAAGAACATCAGTAAACCAGATTTTTTAAAATAACAATCAACAATGGTTTCATGGTTCCAAATTTATATTTAATTCAAATTTCATCTTCTGCAATGATGTGATTTGAACTCGGGTCTGCAGAGCATTATCCTGGGTCTCTGGATTACCAATCCAGCAACGATGTCACTGCCACCCCTGCAGTGTGTGCAGTTGATCACAGCATTCACTTCCAGTGCCTCTTTCCTCTATCTTTCAGCTGGGTGGGACTGCACACATTTAGTTGCATACTTAGCTTTCCAATTGTAACTAGAGAATCACTAATTCCAAAGATGTGTGGGTTAGGTTGATTGGCCATGCTTAAATTGCCCCTTAGTGTCCTGAGATGTGTAGGTTAGAGGGATGAGTGGGTAAAATATGTAGGGATATGGGGGTAGGGATTGTGATCGGTGCAGACTCGATGGGCCGAATGGCCTCTTTCTGTACTGTAGGGTTTCTATGATGATTTCTAATGGTTTTTCTTCCCTCTAGCCTGCCACAAGGATTTATTCTTGGCCACTTGCATGCTGCTCCATGCAGACATCACCTGAAAATCTGCCAGTTTTCCCTCACGAGATCATACTATCTACTTCCACCTCTAACACCCTCCAATTTCACTCTACCTCTGCTCTTCTGCTGCTGGAATTTACATCCACACCTAGTTACCCCTTGGGCTTGATTATAATGCGCTTCTGGCTGGCTTCACACTCTACCCCATAAATTTGTCATACAATACTTGTGGTCGCCTTTCAAGTTTGACCTTGGGAGTGGGAGGAATTTGAGAATTCCCACCCTCTAAATTTTGAAGTTTTGTTTTAAGCTTGTCATGGTTGGTTAGTTGGTGCTCACATTAAACTGGAGCACAGATACAAAAAACAATTAGAAAAGCAAATGGAATATTGGCAGTGAAGGAGGCTGTATATGTAAATGGAAAAAAATGTTTCATTTGTACAAAGTGAGACTTTGAATACTCAGTGGTAGATTTACCTACCCGGTATTAAGGAAAATGGATTTGTGGTACAGATCAGCTAGGATACAATTGAATGTCAGCAGGATCAAGGAGGTGTTCCTGTTCTTGAGTTTTGAAATATTGATTTATGTAAATTTGCAGACTGAGGAAGGAAATAAAGCTAATTTTAAATGGTTGAATTATCAAAAGTTATGCTCCAGTTGAAATTCAAAGAAGCATTGGTTTAGGCCTGCCTGGGCAGGTGTGAAACGCTAATGTTTCCTGTGTAGCTTTCAGTTCTGTAAATTCAACTATTAGTTTAGCTAAAAAGTGGTTATGTGTGGAGTTGGTAGCCAGCCCACATGGTCTTTGTTGCAAAGTATCATAACAATCGGTAATCTGGCAGACAGATGGTTGCAAGTTTCAGTTCATAGAAGTATGGGGCTTTTACAAGTAACTGACTTACTTTGAACACGCAACAGTGTGTCAGGCACGAGGAAGGAGGAAAGAAAAGTTGAGAATGCAGTCTCTCCACATCAGTCAAAAGCAAGACACAACTGTTCCACCATTATTTTAAACAATTTATTCAGAGACGTTATAATTTCAACAGTCCATTTATCAGCCTCTTCTTTTGGTGCTACTGAAACATGGTTTAGAGTTAAGTAGCGACAGGCTGGCGGAATTGGCTCATTTCCACAATAATTGTACCTTCCTTATCAATGAAATTGAAGGTGGCTAAATCCCCATTAACTATCATCTCTATTAAATAAGCTGTCAGTCAATCTTGACACAAAACCATGGCAACTCTATTGTCATGGCAAATAGCCAGCACCAGCCTCTTTTCTACAAAGGTTAATAACTTGGGGAGGACTGACTAAATTAATTTAGTGTCTAATATTGTAATATTCTTTACCCCTCTCTTCATTTCATCCCAATACACACTTATTTGCTTGAATGTTTTACACATTGATAAGTTATTAAAACAATAAGCTGATATAATCACAATGTCAACAGCAAATATACTTCATACAATTAAAACAGTTCATATGCTTGTATGTTAATTATAAGAACTGGTTAACAAATATTTTGTGGGTTTAGTGGCAACCAATACTATCTACTATTGTGCTTTACTATTTCTATTCTTTAAATACAGCAGCAAAACAACCTCCCTTCTAATGAAAATGGAGTTCATTGGAAGTTAAGTTATCTGTCACTACTCTCCTTCCCCCAGAGCACTAGCAGAATCTTCTTCAAATATTATCTGAAAGAACACATTGGTACAGACAGCAAACTGCGCCCATCTGTTCAGCAGCATCATTAACCTCCATTAGCTAAAGGTAGGCATGAAACTGGGAGCCAGGAGACAGGGCTGAGTTTCGTACGGTACTCATGCCACTGATCATAATCCAGTAACCTGCTACAATGGACTGATGCATGTAATTTGGTCCTCAAATTAATTTGGATCAAGTCTGACACAGAAAAGATCGGTGGTAGTGGCACTGTTGAGCTTCCTCTGCCTCCTAAACCTGCTCTTATCAACAGAACAAAACAGCACCACAACTGATCCACAAGATAGCATGACCATTCCTTCTCACCAAACATTGGTCAGGTTAGTGTGTTTCAAACCCATTGAGAGCTGAAGTTAACAAAGGACGTTGTTCATTACCTTTTATGAGGAAGAACAATTATCCAATTACGCAGGAAGCCATTAACCACATCCCTTTAAGGAAAATCCCATACTGGAACATGTTAACAATCCCAGGTTTATCTATAATTCACTGTCTAACTCCGGTTTAACTGACCCGACTTATGAAGAGAAATGGTTTAACAAAAGTTCTTGTTGACGTGACAGAGGAGAGAATCCAATCTGTCAGCAATCTTGTCTACTTTTCCTTTTTATTTCTTGATCCTCCAACTTCATTCTGTTGCTGCAGGACTGCTGATGAACAAGCCACTGGATAAAATCCCAGGAGCTTTCAAGTGATGTCCTCCAAATATACTTCTAAGTACAACAAAAAACTGTTGCTTAAGAACATGATAAATATGATGTGTTGGTAAAGCAGAGGCAAGTTTGCATTTAGCCATCAAATATCTGGAGGATGATCTGAGCTCTCAGATGAGGGATATATCCTCTGTGGGGACCAGAACGTTGTGCACCATACGAGGATCCCAGTGCACTGGTGGTAATGATGTGAATTCATGAAACCTGTGCCAATTTTCCAATCCTTCAGAATATTGGCAGCGTGAGAATCACCAAACACTTTGCTCTCGAGAAACTGAACCCAGAAATGGTCCTGCTTTATAATGAGAGGATCTCAAAATCTTCATCCTCAGAATCAAAGAATCGTTCAAGCCTTTCGGAATCTGTAAAGTCTGAAGAAAGACAGATTCCAGTTACTTTAAAATTCTTGGGTTGATTTAGTGTGGTTCACGCAATAGCGATGGACTTCAACTCAACAGAAACATTTTAATGTTACCGGGAGTAAGGCAATGGACATCAGGGAAGCGAGCAGTCTGATAATCCATCAGCTCAAACATCAATAGTGCATCTTTCTCCTGTGAAATCTGTAGTGAGAGATAAGTTCTAATGAGATTGGCAATAAACCAAGCTTTGTTCCAATGACAACAAATGTACAATAGGTGGGAGGGCTGGTTGAACACAGTATTAAATTAGTGTTGAACCACAGTATGACAGGTGGGATGTTGCAGAATAAATCCCCATGAAATGAATATTCATATCACAGATATGAAGAACATGCAGAAACAATCAAGGCCAGTCATTTAAGGCTTTAGGGAAAGATGGACAAGCATGGAATTCAATTCCCAAAACAAATGACTAATTCCTAGCAAGCCAATTCATAACAGAATTTGACTTGTAAAAGAACAAAAACACACAAGCAGAAGAAAATATTGCAGCAATTAGAAACTAAAATTAAATAAATTCTTGAGTCGAAAATGATTACTGTGTTGATGTAATATGATGACATTACTTATAAAACAGCATACTTTGACTTACTGTTCAAATACCATTAGAAGTTCCCAGCAATATTAAATCTGCGTGGGGAACTGCCATACTTTTTCCCCCCACAAAACCTCAACTATAGTTCTCAGCTGCATCTTAAAATTAATAAGCACATTATTGAGGGAATATTCTAGAATCAAACATCAATTAAACTCAATGATTAAAGTCTTTGTTTAATTACTTTATTGCCATAGCTTCCCCTCATTAGAATAATCATATATTTATTCCTCCTTGGACACTGGCAGTATTTTGTCTATCCCGAATAGTCTTACGAGATGGTGATGATGAACTGTTGCCTTGAACTGCTGCAGGCCACGTGGTATAAGTACACACAATGCTTTTTTCCTGTAATGGTTTGATACAAGTAGGTGGCTTGCCAGGCCATTTTAGAAGGCAGTTAAGACTCAGCCACACTATAATCAATATTTCATTACAGGGCACTATACTTTTAATCCCAAAACAAGATTTCCTTAACTCTCTTGAACAATGCCATGGGCAATCTACCACGAAGAAATAATGTGTATTCCTTTACTCCCCCTCCCTTCTCGAGCGTATTCACAAGTTCTTCACAGAAAATAGTGTAAAGTTTTTTGAAACATCTGTAGACAAATTCAGTATGACTTGCTGACACAGGTGCTACCTCTGAGCCATGGCTGACAGTTGGCAACTTTAGCACATTTAAATTGCTGCTGTGTAAATGGCATGCACAGATACTGCAATCTCTATAAGTTGTTTTACTAGTAAAGAAAAGGCATGAGAAAACTGCATCTCTTCCTGTGATTGCTTTCTAGGCTCACTGATTACAAACTGCTTTATAGATTAACAGATTAAAGGTGAACAGATTGACAGAACCAATTAAAATAGATGTTTGGCTGTGAGGATCCAATTAATTTTAAGAGAATTGGTCATACCATTTTCATTCTTTTACACCAGTCATTAAAATCCTCCTCTGTGCTGCAGAAAAAACCCTGCAAAAAAACAAAACAGTTAAAAGATTAACACCCAGCATTAATGTTCACAGATAGTCACCCACCTCTGATTTCCAGCCAACAGACTGCGGATTGTGTGAAGCAGCAGCAGCCTGTATACATTGGATATTACTCTGGGAAAACCCAGGAGGGGAGTAGATACGAGGTTTTCATCCATCCTGGGTTGTACAGCAGCTGGATAGGAGGTGCATGTTGGGTACCAAGGTGGGAGGACAGAGGGTGGAGAGGACAGTTTGGGCGGCGTGATTAAAACAGTTGGAATTGAAACTAACCTGTTTTAAGGTTTCACTGGAGTGTTTATGGTTTCAAGGGAATGAAATAAATAATTGCGTTTTTGAATTTAAAAATATAATTTAAACAAAATTATTACAAGGGCCAGGGGAGAGTCACAGAACAGCATTTCTGTTGGTGTAAACAATTGCTTATACACCCATTATAAATCATCAGGGTTGTCAGCAACATCAAATTTGTGGGTCTAAAAAGTTAATGTCATTAAGCAGGAATCTTTTAGCTTCACGGAATGATTTGTGATGACTTCTTTCGGGAAGCCAAGCAGCAGCAGCAGAAAATGAAAGAGCAAAGGGTCTCTGCCAGCAAGCCTGGGGTCTTGTGCCATGTGACTCAGCTGATATCCATGTGTGCAGCACGAGCCACTTCCAAAGAACTGGAGCTTTGCTTCTACTGATACAGAATTACCTTGAACAAGGTGAGAGAGCTGTGTCAGTGTGCCAGGGGAGGGAGGAAAGAATTTAGACGCAGCTAGTGAATGGGACCATCCTCTCTCCTTTGCCCCTCCCTTCCATAACTCTCCAACAATGAAACAATGAGAGCTGCAGCATGGAGATGGCTTCCACTTCTATACAGAACAGGTAGTCAAAAATGTAAAACAAAATCCGAGGGTTTTTTTTTCTCCATCTGGTTGCAAGTATTGAATATGAATTTACTGTTACCATGTACATACAGTGCAATGTACAGAACAAGTTAACAATGTAGTCACTGACATCAGTGTTGTCACACTTATAAATAATTAATTGGATATTTTGTCAAATTAACAATATCGTATAATGCTGTTAAACAAATCAAAGTGCAGATTTTAATTTAATAGTCATCTCTAGGTCACAGACAAACTAACACTGTAGATTGTTATTACTCTTAATATTAATGACCAATGTTACATATAGATTGGCCAATATTTGTAAACAGACGTCAACAATGGGCATCATCATTTTACTAGGATCTGAATGTTTGGGTGAATTGATATGTGAATCTTGAAAAGGGAAAAAATATTATGCGTGGCAGAGTTTAGAGGGATTAAAGGGCCCAGAAATAGGAGAAGCACTGGGTTGCAGGACTTCTCTCAGGTTTTCTTATGCTTTGTCCAGTGCAAGTTCCATCATTGACAAATTATTAGAGCCTTTAGGGATCAACTGTAATCCCTGATTGCTATTTGCCAGCATGACATTACCACCTAAAACACTGCAGAAAGATCCTTATAAACCTCAAACTGGCTGTATTGGATTAGCAAAAGTGTTTTTGTTCTCAGCCAGTGTTGAGGTGGTGCACATACCACTGCGATGGAAGGGTCCAGGTCACAAATGTTCATTCTACAAGGAGGGTGCTGACAGTGGAAGCTCTCATCTTGTATAGAGAAGTCCTCAAGTGGCTCCACTACAGGCTGTGTTGTGTGTGGATCAAGATAGATCAGCTCATCTTCTGCAAAACCAAACGACAGGAGAATTTTTATGGAAGCGACTGGCTCTTCCCAAAGGATCCACTCACAAATCCAAACAATCAACATTTTTATGTGGCTTCTTGATGACAGTTCCAGATGTGTGTGTACAATTTGTAATATCTGGCAGAATAGTTGCATTAATTATCATTATTTGCAGAAATAATCATTAGCTCCTTTTTATAGAACATTAGTATTTGAAAAAGTTTCTCTTTGCGTAGTTGATGGCTAGTTAAACACCAAGGGATTTATTTGTTTGCTGTACACACAGACACACACACAGACACACACACAGACACACACACAGACACACACACACACAGACACACACACAGACACACACACAGACACACACACACACAAATAAGAGGCTGGTTGTGCTGTTTAGCTGAAAATAATTTGGAAACATATTTGCTGCGTAATGCAGTCTTTTATTGAGTAGTTTCTAAGCACAACTCAGAAGGTAAAGCTACTTTACTGGCAGACTCTTGTGGCATTGCTAATGGTGCATCAGAGGACACCAACAGTATGATGGGGAAAATGTGCATCCCACTTAGTCTGATATTTACCCACCTTCCCATGTTCACTACTTACTTTCGATCACACTACTGCCCAGCTTAAAAATGTGGGGTCGGGGGTGGGGGAGGAGGGAAGAGGGAGGGAATGCACTTCAGCATTGACTGACCTACATATCCAATAAAATAATGGGCACTGTTTGGTTTTCCACCGATGACTCCGAGAGATTGTGGCATCATGAAGCATTTCTGAAAAAGAAATGCAAATTAGTGATTGAAACAGACATGGAGGCAGGGGTGCGGGGGACACAGAAAAGCAGGGGTCAAGAAAGGGGGAAGAAATTGTAGAAGGTGGTGAGCGAAGATGGGGAATGCAGAGAGATGTGGACAGAGGGGCCAAAGTCACATAAGCAATTATTTGGACCGCTAACCAAAAGCTTGGGTCAAAGAGTTCAGCTTTAAGGCACATCAAGGAAGAGGGAAAGACAAGAGAGGTTTTTAAAGGAATTCCAGAGCTTTGCGCTGAGGCAGTTGCCATTTCTGCTGCCAGTGGCGGAGCGATGGAAATTGGAGATGTGCAAGAGGCTAGAATTGGAGAAGTAGAGATGTGGGAAGGTTGCAGGATTGTACAAGGTTACAGAGATATGGAGGGGTGAGTCCATGGAGGGACGAGTATGAGAAAATTCAATTGAAAGTGATGGAGCACAAGTCAATGTAGGTCAGCAAGCACAGGATGAACAAGGTTTAGTTCAAAGTGGAATATAGTAACAGCATTTGGTTGAGTTCCAGTTACAGAAGGTGGAAGTGGGAAGCTGTCAAGAAGAGCAAAGAAACATTGAGTTCTAACAACATGGCATGGATGAGGGTTTCAGAATCAGATGAAGTAAGGCAGGGACTGAGACAGGCAAAACTACGGAAGTGGAGTTAGTGGTTCTGGTGACACAGCAGATGCAGAGTCAACAGCTCAGCTCAGGGTCAAATATAATGCTGAGATTGCAACAGCCTTATTCAGCCTCAGACAGTGACCAGGGAGAGAGTTGGAATCAATAATAAAAATTGAAAATGCTGGAAACATTCAGCAGGTCTGGCAGCATCTGTGGAGAGAGAAACAGAGTTAACGTTTTAGGTTGATGTCTTAGCACTGGAATGGTTAATGACCTGAGAGAGGAAGAGCATAAAGTGGAGGTCTGTGATAGGAGGGATGCAGTCAGTGACCAGGGAATGGAGTTTGCGGCGGGGACCAAAGACAATGGCTTTCCAATATTGGAGAAAATTTCTGCTGGACCAATAGATGTTAAACATGCAGCGTGACAAATCAGAGGCACTAGAGGGGTAGAGCCGAGTGTTGTCAGCATACGTGGAATCTGACATTGCATTTTAAGATGATGTTACTAAAGTGTAGTATGTAGATGAGAAATAGGAGTGGGTCAAGGATAGTTCAGTGGGAGGTTCTGAAGGTAAAGGTGCAAGAATGGGAAGACAAGCCATTGCAAGTGATGATGAGATAGGTACGATGGGAACCATATGAGTGCATTTCCACCCAGCTGGACGATCGAGAAGAGATGCTAGAGCAGAATGGTTTGGTTGATTATACTAGAAGCTGCAGATAGGTTGAAGATAAGGATGGATAGTTTACCATGGTCACAATGGAGCTGGCGCAGAGCACAAACACCTGCATAGACCTGTTGGTCAGAATGGTCTATTTCTGTGCTGAAAAATTAGATATAGACTTCCAGCATTCACATTTCTTTTCCTTTTTATTCTTATTTAAATCCCCTGCATTCTGCCAGGGCAAGAAACTGTACCTTCAGTGTTTTGATGTAAGCTTCATTGATCTCACTGAGTCCCAGCCTTAGAGGTATTAGCAACACTAATGGTTTCCATGCTAATGTGTCTTCTGAGCAATTTGCACCTGATGGATACCCATTGAACGGCCTCTGACCATCAGTTTGTGGGAATGCTGCTGCTGCTGCTGCCCCCGCACATGGACTCTCAGACTTGCACAAAATCTCTGTTACAAAACAAGATGTGAAACTGGTGTGAGGGCCTGCTCCACTCAGTCCCATCCCTGCCAATACACAGCATCAACACCAAATGCATTTGATAAAGTGTCCTAAAAGAGACCACTAGTTAAAGTTTAAGTTCATGAAATTGAAGACATATTATTGCCCTGCTTCAAAACTGACTGAATGGAAGGAGACAGAGTAGGGATACTGGATAGGGACTCAATGTGACATATGGTGTCCTGAAAACATCTCCATTGTGACGGCAACAATTCACCATATTGACTAATGTATGGGATGGGAAGTCACAAACATGCACTCGATTGGCCGAATGGCTTCCTTCTGTCCTGTAATGACTTTAACAAAAAGTTGTGTTTACACTTAACAGTATCAGTCCCTTAACTCATGTATGAGTCTATGCAGTGTTTACTTAATAGCAAATAGAATTTAAATAAAAATACGACTTGCTGCCTTAGTCAGATTTCAGGCTATCCGATTGCTGCCATGGGAGAGAGAACCATAATGTCTCCCTTTAAAACTACAATGTCTACCTGATATTCTAGAATCATAGAATCCCTACAGTGCAGGAGGCCATTTGGCTCATCGTGTCTGCACTGACAACAATCCCACCCAGGCCCTATCTCTGTAACCTCATGTATTTACCTTGCTAATCCCCCTAACACTAAGGGGCAAGTCAGCATGGCCAATCAACCTAACCCGCACATCTTTGAAGTGTGGGAGGAAACCAGAGCACCTAGAAGAAACCCACGCAGACACGGGGAGAATGTGCAAACTCCACACAGTCACCTGAGGCCGGAGGTGAACTCGGGTTCCTGGCGCTGTGAGGCAGCAGTGCTAACCACTGTGCTACCGTGCCACCCCTATTAAGTAACCACCTGCTTGAGTTCATTCAGGAAGTAAACTGATCTTCCAGTTGGAGATCAGAGCTGAGACTTTTGTTGCACAGCTACGATTAAGGGTAAATATATATATGGCTTCTATAATAATTTGTGGCATAAACACATCATCTGAGTTACAAAGATCAGTGGGTGCCAGAACAGACCCCTGGTCTTTGCTGGATTAGCTAATCTTAGCCATAGCAACAATAGAACACAACAACTGATCACAATGCTCTCTGTTAGGAATTGGAAAATGTGACAAATTCTTGCTCCTAATGGCTTTTCATGCAAGTGCCCCATAACATTTGCCATTGTGAGACAGCTATGATGACCCAATGGCAGCAAAAGCCCACCAACATCGTTGTCAAAGTTCTAGTAAAATAATGGTCAATGTCAACAGGTCAAGCTCAGTGTGAGATTGATGATTATAGAGCCTTACCCATTCAAGGAAACAAAATCTTAAGATAAATCTAAAGAAGAAATAAACAAGGGGAAAAAAGCTCAGGATGAATCTTGATACAACAGGTTCAAGTTAAATTTATGATGATGCAGTTTGTTTATATTAGGTCTTGGCCTAAGCATAAGCACGGATTAAGTCCAAGCTTGATATCATCCAGTGATTACTTTCTGATTCATCAGAGCCCCAGCTTTGGCAATGTACTTTTCCTATACTTATTAATACTAAAAGTAGTTTAATAGGAAGGTTAGTCTAAGCATTGAAAGAAGAAACACATGTTCAAAAATCATTTCTTTCTAAGTGGACAAGAAACCAATCCTTCAGAGATGGACAAAATCTGTTAGCTGACTACTACTGCACCAAGGTGATGAGTTCATGGCCCAACCTAGAAGCTACAGCACAGAATCTGGACTGATTTTTCAACACAGTATGGATGGAGTGTGGAGTTGTTATCTGTCAAGTGAGATGATAAACCAAGGCAGGCAGGAAAGATCTACTGGGGAACAGGAGAATTGTTCTGGTACATGACAAACATAAATGCCCTCTGAAATGGCCTAACGAGCCACTCAGTTCAAGGGCAATTAGGAATGGTCAATAAATGCTGGCCCAGCCAGCAATGCCACATTCAATGAATTAAGAAAATCAGTTAACACAATTAAAGCAATCATCCAGTCATTTGTCTCGATGTTGTTCGAGAGATTTTATAAGATCAATTGTGGAAATTGGCCACATTACAATAATTACACCTCAAAAGCACTAAATAGACTGTAAAGTGTTTTGGGACACCCCAAGGATGCTATATAAATACAATTTCTCCCTTAATGCTAAAGTGATAATTGAGATCATTTAGCCTCAGGCACTCTATGCTAAGGAGATAGAGATTTTTAAAAAATCAGCCTGTTCCCTCTCCAATTGCTGGCGACTATTACTTGCTGTAAAAAAAATTAATGAACAGGATTAGATTAGCTGAATGACACCATGTCAAGGTTTGTGCATTAAGAATAGTCACGTAGGTGATCTAATTGGGGGGGAAGGGGAGGGTACACAGGAGTGATGGGAACAAGGAGGAAAAAGAGTGTGTCCATAGATTGGCACGTCAGTCCTTTGGAGAGATAGGGAGAATGCATGTACCATGAAAAGTATGTACCATGTTCACAGTGCACCATCAAACATCACAATGTATTCCTGATACTGCACAGTTATTGTTCACAATTATATCATACAGGCTTGAAACTCCTGACTAGAAGGTGGCTACACCTTTTATATATTTGCATTGAAACAGCAATAAACCACAGCTGCCAGCTATGCTGTGGTGATTGTATTAAATTATGAACACACATGGTTGGGCCAAAGATTCTCCTGGGACATGGATTTCATTATTTAAATACACTTATAAATCAATAGTTAATCCTTTGTGGCACTGCAGAGAGCTGTTAAATAATTAATATCGTGTGCAAGTGAAATAGGGTTAGAGGGCAAGGAATAATTGGACCTGGACATGCAGACATAATTCAAAGTCCTGATTTGTTCAATATTTGGATTTTATCTAATGATTTCGATAACAGAAGCAGGGTTAGTTACAGCACAAGAGTTTCTGTAGTGCGAGTTGAGTAAAGGAAAACTCGATGCCTCTGTGCCCCCATTGACAGGTGGATGGAATTTGAGTGACAAGTGACAAGGAAGTTCCCATGAGAAAGTTGACGTGCAGGCAGATAAGATTTTCAACATTATACAGATTACAAGACAGATCAAGGTCAGGTGACCATTCTAACATGGGGAGGAAACTATCTAAAGACCACCATGTCACAGGGGCGGCACGGTAGCACAGTGGTTAGCACTGCTGCTTCACAGCTCCAGGGTCCCGGGTTCGATTCCCGGCTCGGGTCACTGTCTGTGTGGAGTTTGCACATTCTCCTCGTGTCTGCGTGGGTTTCCTCCGGGTGCTCCGGTTTCCTCCCACAGTCCAAAGATGTGCGGGTTAGGTTGATTGGCTAGGTTAAAAAAAAGAAAATTGCCCCTTAGAGTCCTGGGATGCGTAGGTTAGAGGGATTAGCGGGTAAAATATGTGGGGATAGGGCCTGGGTGGGATTGTGGTCGGTGCAGACTCGATGGGCCGAATGGCCTCCTTCTGCACTGTAGGGTTTCTGTGATTCTGTGATTTCTGAGAAATGTTCTACTGAAAATAAACAACTCTTAAGTGCAGTGACTTTATATTGGCAAAGGGAGCAAATGTGTACAGATAGCTGGATCCTAGTAAGTGTAATGGGATTTACTATCTACTTATGCCATTGTTACTTTAGGAAAAGTTGGTCAGGAGAATGTCTTCTTTTCCTCATATATCATGTAATTAAATTAACTCATAGTGACATGCAACTACCTCGATTAACAGCTAATTCAAAAGATTCCCTCAGAGCTGCACAGGAGTGGGACTTGGGCCTACTACCTTCCAAGTGAGATTGTAACATTCACAGTAGGGTTCAACCCCATGGAGGTAACCAGGAACACAGAACCTCAGATTGACTCCCATGCTAACACTTACTGATGTCGTCAATTATTACTGTGTTATCCATCGCAACATGAACTGCTAACGAGCTCCAGTTGTCAAAGAATGTGAGTTTCCTAAAAGAAATGATGAATATCATTATCCACCATGAACCAGGACAAACAAAGCAAGTGCATGCACCTTGTCACATACCGGACCATGCAGACGAAGTCCCATGTTCAATTCCCAGTCTAAGCTGAATTAGCTGGTCCTAAGCAACTATCCAGCTATTTCATTCTCTGCCATCACTCAATGTTATGCGATCGGCACATCTGCTCTTCCTAACCCTACAATAGTTCGCAGACATTGCACCCTTCCCTACTTTATTAATTAACAGCAGACAGTTAATAGCATCCTCTCATCCACTAGGAGTGTCTAATTATTACACCCTTTACCCTTCCTCCTCCAGCAGCATGCAATTTCTCATGACAATTCCCTACTTCATACCACATCCAACTCCTACCGATGAAAACAGTGTATGGGTAATGGCAAAAGATGAATTTGATAGACAGTTAGGAAGTTTTTGTTATTGTGGCTTTTGTCATCTTCAAAGGTACAGTGGCACAGTGGTTAGTAATGCTGCCTCAGTGCCAGGGACCTGGGTTCAATTCCGACCTTGGGTGACTGTGTGGAGTTTGCATGTTCTTCCTATGTCTGCGTGGGT
Source organism: Mustelus asterias (assembly GCF_964213995.1). Taxonomy (NCBI): domain Eukaryota; kingdom Metazoa; phylum Chordata; class Chondrichthyes; order Carcharhiniformes; family Triakidae; genus Mustelus; species Mustelus asterias. The sequence goes on along the minus strand of NC_135803.1, from coordinate 78,676,691 downwards.
TTTCTCCCACAGTCCAAAGATCTGCAGGTTAGGTGGATCGGCCATGCTAAATTGCCCCTTACTGTCCAAAGATGTGTAGGTAAGGTGGATTAATCATGGTAAATGCATGGGGTTACAGGGATGAGCAGCTCTGGGTAAAATGCTGTTTCGGAGAATCGGTGCTGACTCAATGGGCCAAAAGGCCTCTGTAGCCTACCTTACTATGGCAGGATTAGGACTATTAGTGAACATCTTTCTACCATTCCGTGATGGACAACTTTGAACTTGATGTGAGCCTGTGATTCAGACTGGTATGTGGTGTTGTACTACGGCTAATGGGCATTAAAGCCGTGTCTTATCCTGTCCTCACCTTAATGCATTTCATTTTCAGGAGGCGTGAAAGCATAGTGATCAGGAAAGGACATGTTCAAATACAATACCTCAACTGCTGCCCCAGCTGACTCTCCATAACTGAAAATTATCTGCTGAATTAACAGGTTTGGTCTTGCAGTTGGCCCACTAGATGTCGTCCCTCAGATGAGGTGTTGAACTGAGGCGCTATCTGCCCTCTCAGATAGATATAAAACATCACGTGGCACTATTTCAAAAAGCAGAGAACATTTCCCTGGTGTCCAGGCCAATATTTATCCCTCAATCCACATCACAAAAAAAACAGGTGATCTGGTAATTAGCACAATGGCATTTGTGGGATCTCACTGTGCAGAAATTGGCTGCTGCTATTCTTACAACACTTCAAAAGTACTTAATTAGCTACAAAGTGCTTTGAGCCACCATGGCCATGAAAAGCATAACCAGTGAATTTCTTGTGGTAAAGTTGAGATAAATCAGAGAATATACTGTTTTGGATGCACCATATCACATAATACTCAATATGTTATCCTGTGGTACTTGGAGGCTTCAGCGTCTCAAAGCATACAGATGGAGAGGACCTTCTTTCCAAGGCTTTTACTCGTGTTAACCAATTATAGCAGAGCCTGCAATTCCCATGATGCCGCAGCCTGAAATATAAAGAATCTCCCAGCACGTGTCAAGTAGCTGACAGCTACAACAGCTTGTTTTCATGAGCTTATTTTTCTAAATCAATTGAAAATAACTTCCAGCATAAAAGTTTTGGAATATTTTGAGGCAAATGTTTCACAATAGATATTTTGAAGTTCTGATTTTTACTTCAAAGAGCAGTGAAAGGAAGGATTACAGCAACTGCACTTTATTTTGTGTATGTTCAAAATTTAATAACAGTGATTTTTACATCAAGACTTATCCAACTTCAGTGGATCAGGAAAATATTATTTATTTTCAAGGAATCAGCAAGAAAACACATCCTGCATTGGTTCCTGGGAATTAGTCGTGGAAATTTCTTTCAAATTCTTCCATTTCATTTCTACACCCAAGCATCACCCATTCTTTTGGGATAACAAAACCTTGATTTATCATGTGTAATTACACAGAATGTCCTCTATTGTTCACAAAAGGCAATGCCTAGCACATGCCTGTATCCATCACATGTCCGGTGTCACACTTTCTAACTAATGCAATTTTCCAATGTCACATTAAAATGAATTTGTGCAGCATAGTGAAGAGGGAAACTACCAGTCAGGAATTTCCTAAACAACAAATCAAGATTCAGTCGTAGTCAGTAAACAAGTTGCAAGGAACAGATATGCCAAAGCAGTTATTCTACACACTTTTTCAAAAACCTTTCTGTTGCCATTTTGATTCTTTGGTCAGCTAATTGCACTTACCACAAATACAACTCAAAAGATACAACCTGTTGTTAGAAACTTCTGTTTGTAAAGTAAATTTCATTCTAACCATAAATTGTCCAACTTTGTCTATTAGATTTTGTCTCAACAACCAAGGGCCTGAGGTGCAAGTCGAGTCTCAAGATATCCCAAATGTGGCAAAGGCCACTTTTTCACTCTGGTGCAGTCCCTGGTACAATTATTCTGCTCAGACCCAGCCTTGTCCATCCTAACTAGCCCAGAGATATTCCCTGCGCAGCTAACCCAAATTTTCTATCCTAAAAAATTTGAGCCTATGTCACTGCGAACAAAGCCCAGTGTTCATAGCACTTCCTTACTCATTTCCCATAATATCCAGGTGCCTCAAATATAATTGGATGGTAAACATAACAAAGTTAACATGCAGGTACAGTAGTAATTAGGAAAGCAAATAATGTTAGCCTTTACGACAAACGGATTAGAGTGCAGGAGTAAAGAAGTCTTACTGCAATTGCACAGGGTCTTGCTAAGACCACACCTAGAGTACAGTACACAGTTTTGGTCTCATTTCCTAAGGAAGGATTTAACTGTCTTAGAAGGAGTGCAAAGTTTAACTATCTTGATTTCTACATTGTGGGATTGTCTTATGTGGTCCGATCGAGCAGACTAGGCCTAGAATTCAGAAGAATGAGAAGTGGTTTCATTAAGGGCTTGACAGGGCTCATGCGGACAGGAAGAGGTCCCAAAGAGAGAACCTGGAGGGGGAATCCAGGGAAAGGGGATAGGGAGGTGTCCCAGATGTTAACCAGATTCAAGCCAGTTGGTGAAGTCAACTTTTCTTTGTGAGAGAGTTTACTAACTTGTTCAGTCTCAGATATTGTACCATGCCTCGGGACATGGTACATTGACGAGACCATGCAGACGCTACGACAACAAATGAATGGACACTGCTCAACAATCACCAGGCAGAAGTGTTCCCTTCCTGTCGGGGAACACTTCAGCAGTCAAGGGCATTTAGCCTCTGATCTTCGGGTAAGCGTTCTCCAAGGCGGCCTTCAAGACACATGACAAAGCAGAAGCGCCAAGCAGAAACTGATAGCCAAGTTCCGCACGCATGAGGACGGCCTCAACCGGGATCTTGGGTTCATGTCACACTATCTGTAACCCCCATGACTTGCCTGGGCTTGCAAAATCTCACTAACTGTCCTGGCTTGAGACAATTCACACCTCTTTAACCTGTGCTTAACCCTCTCTCCACTCGCATTGTCTGCACCTGTAAAGACTTGATTACCTGTTAAAACTCGCATTCCAACCATTACCTTGTAATTGAGTTTGTGTCTATATATGCCCTTTTTGTGAAACAAATCCTGCACTCACCTGAAGAAGGAGCGGCGCTCCGAAAGCTCGTGCTACCAAATTAACCTGCTGGACTTTAACCTGGTGTTGTGAGACAACTTACTAAGCGGTGACATATTTCTCAACTTCTTTGGTGTGAACACCACAGATAGGATGAACTCAAAGGGTTAGTTTATTTGCACAAACTGTGAGAGGAGTGTAGCAGATTTGCCTGCTTTGCATTCGTACAGTAACTGAGGGATAGACAAAAGAAAGATTTTCAGACCAAAGACCAGAGAGAAAATAATTATTGTTTCATGTGGGTTCCAAATCCCCAGTACAGTGTAGATGGGTCACATGTTCAAGCCTGGGCAAAGTGCTCCTTCTCTGAAACTACTTGTAGGATGGTAAACAGCCGACTGATCTTGCATTCCACAAGGCAATATTACTGGTTTCATAAATTAAGAGTTCTATGTCACATGAATCCCACCTCACCATATTTCTTTTTAACAAGGAATGTGATTCCCTCTTCTGGGTCACTGAGATTGTTAGATTTCCCAAACATTAACAATTGGAAGGGATGCTGCAAGGCCTTTGTCTTTGCAAACAATTAAGACTCTGGTTGGCCAATCTGCATTATGAAATGCAGATGGTCTTTGAATTTGGTCTTTGCAGCCGACAGTGGGGTCATTTGTGGTTCTTCAAAGATAACGACGTGCAAGTTTCTGAGGTAGTTCTTTCTGATCAAGGATCACAGGCAGATATAACTTCAGCCATTTTAAAAGGTATTTGTCCAGTTTTTAAAATTTCAGAAATAGCCATGTGGATATCTATATATTTTTTTAAATTATAAAAAATTAGAGATGAGGAGGAATTTCTTCAGCCAGAGTGCGGTGAATCTGTGGAACTCTTTGCCGCAGAAGGCTGTGGAGGCCAGGTCATTGAGTGTCTTTATGACAGAGATAGATAGGTTCTTGATTAATAAGGGGATCAAGGATTACGGGGAAAAGGCAGGAGAATGGGGATGAGAAAAATATCAGCCATGATTGAATGGCGAAGCAGACTCGATGGGCTGAGTGGCCTAATTCTGCTCCTATGTCTTATGGTCTTAGTGCCCTCACAGCTCTCCTACACACCCAGTGTCCTAGCTATTCCCTGTTTATGTGTTCTTTTTTGAACCAAATAAAAATAATCAAATTCACGGGGTGACAGTCCCTTAAAGGAGCATTGTGTACTCATGTACTCAAAGAGAATGAAAACTTATCAACTATTTCTCTCCATCTTAATGTAATTGATAAGACATTGACACCGGGGGGGGGGGCGGGGGGGGGGGGTTGGTGCGGTGGGGGAAAGGACCTGGGAAGGAGCTACCAGAAGTAGACAACCAGTCAGAACCACAGAGCACAGATTACAATGGAAAAGGAGCAAAGAAAGAAGCTCCAAGCAATACAACAGTTAACAGGTCCAGGAATTGAGGGATTGAGAGAGAGCTGAAAAATCAGCAGAACGTTGGTGACTCTATGCTGTTTGGGGCAAAGTTAATCCTTGGAGTAGTTGTATTCTTCTAAGTGTGGGTGAAGAGCTGCAAGTTGTGTACATTGGTTGGTACTGGAATGCCGACTTGGAAATCCAGGTGAACATAGTCTCAGGAGATGAAACTGAAACCCTGGGAGTTGAGCAGTCATTGAGGCAGGTCCAAATTGGAGTGACTTTTGGGGGGAATTCTAAGGCTCGATTTTTGAAACGCAAGAGTGAAGACTTGCAATTCCTCATAAGGGAGACAGTTTTAATGAGATTGTGAAACTCTGTGATCACTAATATCTAAATAGGTTGCTGCAAAATCCGTGGGTTCTGTCTTGGTTAAATCTGCCATTTATTGTGCAGTGTTGTGTTTGACCACAGTTTGCCTGTTAGTTTACAGGTAGCTCATGTTGATTCTTAATGTTAGAGTACAAGATAGATATTGTAAATTGTATTACTTTTCTGACTTGTATAGTAAGGTTTATTTCCTTTCTTCAGAATCTTGTGGTTTTATTTTATTTCCACTTTGTCGACTTGAAACAAAAAATGACTGATCCCTAACCAAATCATACCATAAACTTTGGGGTCTAGTCCAGGATTATAATAGGGCGGGGATTTAAGACTAAGATGAGAAGGAAATCTCTTTAGTCAAAAGATTGAGAACCTTTGGAATTCTCTGCAGCAAAGAGCTGTGAATATATTTAAGCCAGAAATCAATACATTTTTAAATACTAAGAAAATCAAGGGATATGAGCATGGTGCAGGAAGGTGTGGCTGAGGTAGAAGATCAACCACAGTCTTAATGATTGGAGTAATAGGCCCATAGAGCCAAATGTTCTAATCTCATGTTGTAATTTGAAATTCTATTAAATTGCATTTATCCATAGGAACATAATCCAGGCGAATAACTAATTCATATGCACCTAACAAATCACCCCTAAATTAGTGGATTAAGGGTGTATTTAAATATGGTGTTCTCTCACTTCTCAAAAAGAAATGTGACTGCATATCTGTTTCTTTTGAACTGCATTTGCTACTTATTTGCTACTTCCTTAACTTATCTACATCCTTGTAGTCTCTTGCATTTTCAGTTTGTCATGCCCAATCTGCTATCAAAATATAGCAATGAAATCAATCTGGAGCCATCTAGTTGGTGGCCAAATGAAATAGGCAATTGTACTGAAAAGAACTGAATTTGTTGAGAGCCTTGACAGGCAAATAATTTCCAGGGGTGGTGAGAAAAGAGACCGAGGGGAAAGAAGCTACACAGTACAGAAACAGCCATTTAGCCCGACTGCTAATGCCAAGGCTTATACTCCAAAGAACCATCCTTCCACCCGAACTCTCTCTTCCCAACCTAACTCCATATCTCTCTATTCCCATCTCCCTCATTTATTAGGGACAGGGAATCACCAAAGTTGATGCAAGGAACATAACAGTAGTATAGAAACTAATGGCACTGAAGAGCGAGGACTATTCCCAGGGATTTGAAAACATTGTGGATGTCCCAACTATAATCGTTTCTTTAGATTGGAAAATCCGTTAATTAAGAAAGGGAAAACAGGGAATTATAGACCAGTCAGTCATTTGTTTTATTTATCCTTTCATGGGATGTGGGCGTCGCTAGCAATGCCAGCATTTGTTGCCCAATTCTAATTGCCCTTGAGGGCAACCACATTGCTGGGGTTTGGAGTCACGCGTAAGCCAGACTAGGCAAGGATGGCAGGTTTTTAAAGCAATCGACAATGGTTTCATCATTCGACTTTTAATTCCAGATTTTTAAAAAGTTATAGCCAAATTTCACCATCTGCTGTGGTAGGATTCAAACCTGGGTCTCGAGAATTACCCTGGGTCTCTGGATGACTAGTCCAGTGGCAATACTACTGTGCCACTGCCTCTTCTAGATTAATAGTCTAATACCTATTGTCAGGAAATAATTGCAGTCTATTTAAGGTTAGAGTTAAAATTTTAAAAATAGACCAAAGAACACCAAAATTTTTCAGCTAATCACAGGTCAGCACAGATTTGAAAACGACAAATCTGATTGATTTTTTTTGGAGAGAGTTGATTGAAGTAGTGGAATAGGGAATGTCATGAATATCAATTACATGGAATTCTAGAAAGTTTTCGATAAAGTGCCCCACACAGGATTGTTAGCTAAAGTTGAAATTGGTGAACATGAAGGCAAAAAAGATCTGGCTAGAAACAAGATTGAACATAAGACAGATAATGAGCTGTTTATTCTAATTGGCAAGAGGTGTCAGTTTCTACAGGTGGTGGAGCCTCAACTATATTATATTTATTTAACTATATTTATTTGCATCTTAGATGACGGAACAGAGAAGCTCATTGTCCAATTCTCACTGGAGTTTACAAGAGATGATCTTATTGAAAGATACAAGATTCTGAGGGGATTTGACAGGGTGGATGCCAGGAGAATCACAGAACCTCTATAGTGCAGATGGCCCATCGAGTTTGCACCGACTCTCCGAAAGAGTATCCCATCCAGGTCCTATCTCCGTAACCCCGAAACCTGAGCACCCAGAGGAAACCCGTGCAGACACATAACTTGCAAACTCTACACAGTCACCCAAGGCCAGAATTGAACCCTGGCGCTGTGAAGCAGCAGTGCTAACCACTGTGCCATCCACACGGCATGGTTAGTCTAGAACTAGGCATGGCATGGCGAGTGTAGAACTAGGGGGTGCAGTTTCAAAATAATGGATCTCCTATTTAAGACAGAGGTGAGGAGGCATTTCTTTTTCTCTCAGAGGGTTTTAGGCTTTGGAATTCTTTCTCGCAGAAAGGAGTGAAGGCTGGGTCATTGAATATATTCAAGGCCAAGTTCAACAGATTTTTGATCAACAAGGGAGTCAATTTAGGGGGGTGGGTGCAAGCAAGAAAGTGGAGTTAAAGTCACAATTGGATCAGTCATGGTCTTATCAAATGGCAAGACAGACTTGAAGGATCAAATGGCCTACTCGTGCTCCTATTTCTTATGATTCTTTGCCAATGACACGAGATTTGCTGGCATTGTAAGCAGTGTAGATGGAAGCATTAATTAACTAAGTTAGAGTAATTGAATGGGGAAAACATTTCAATAGGGGCAAGAGGCCATTCAATTAGAACAAAGTGAAAAACAGGGTACTTTCTAAGAGATGAAAAGCTAGAAACAGTGGAAGCCCAATGAGATTTTGGAGGTTTATGTCCAATGATCTTTAAAATATCATGAATAGATACAGAAAATAATCAAAGGCTAATGAGTTGTTGGATGTTGTATCTCAGGGGGTAGAATACAATGAGGGTAGTAAATCATACTTAGAAACATAGAAAACTACAGCACAAAACAGGCCCTTCAGCCCCACAAGTTGTGCCGAACATATCCCTACCTTTTAGGCCTACCTATAACCCTCCATCCTATTAAGTCCCATGTACTCATCCAGGAGTCTCTTAAAAGACCCTCTTGAGTTTGCCTCCACCACCACTGACGGCAGCCGATTCCACTCACCCACCACCCTCTGTGTGAAAAACTTCCCCCTAACATTTCCCCTGTACCTACCCCCCAGCACCTTAAACCTGTGTCCTCTTGTAGCAGCCATTTCCACCCTGGGAAAAAGCCTCTGAGAGTCCACCCAATCTATGCCTCTCAACATCTTATATACCTCTATTAGGTCTCCTCTCATCCTACGTCTCTCCAAGGAGAAAAGACTGAGCTTCCTCAGCCTATCCTCATAAGGCATGCCACTCAATCCAGGCAACATCCTTGTAAATCGCCTCTGCACCCTTTCAATCTTTTCTACATCCTTCCTGTAATGAGGCAACCGGAACTGAGCACAGTACTCCAAGTGGGGTCTGACGAGGGTCTTATATAGCTGCATCATTATCCCCGGACTCCTAAACTCAATCCCTCGATTGATAAAGGCCAGCACACCATACGCCTTCTTAACCACCTCCTCCACCTGCGGGGTCGATTTTAGAGTCCTATGGACCCAGACCCCAAGGTCCTTCTGATCCTCCACAGTACTAAGAGTCTTTCCCTTTATATTGTACTCCTTCATCCCATTTGACCTGCCAAAATGGACCACTACGCATTTATCTGGTTGAAGTCCATCTGCCACTTCTCCGCCCAGTCTTACATCCTATCTATGTCCCTCTGTAACTCCTGACATCCCTTCAGACTATCCACAACCCCACCAACCTTCGTGTCGTCGGCAAACTTACTTCAGCGAAGCAAAACCCTCATTAGATCACACAGGAAGGCAGGAAAGTGAATTTGAGGCCACAATCAGATCAGCCCTGATCTCACTGAATGGCAGAGCAGGCTTGTAGGGTCTATTTCTATTTCCTATATCATGTTCTCATGCCCGGAATACCGGGTGGAGTTTTGACCACCACACCTTAGGAAGGATATATTTGGTCTTTGAGGGTGTTCAGCACAGATTTACCAGAATGATGCCTGGACTCTTAAGAGATAAATTACAAGAAGAAATTACACAAACTATATATTCCCTGGAATTTTGACAGAGGAGTAATTTGATCGAAGTGCTCAAAGATTTTAAGGGGAGCTGATAGTTTCTATATATCTGCCCTATTTCCACTGATGGGGAGTCTGGGTCAAGGGGGTAGAACATAGAACAGTACAGCACAGAACAGGCCCTTCGGCCCACGATGTTGTGCCGAGCTTTGTCTGAAACCCAGATCAAGCTATTTCCTCCCTATCATCCCAAAGTACTCCATGTGCCTATCCAATAGCTTCTTAAATGTTCCTAAAGTTTCTGACTCCACTATCCCTGCAGGCAGTCCATTCCACACCCCAACCACTCTCTGCGTAAAGAACCTACCTCGGACATCCTTCCTATATCTCCCACCATGAATCCTATAGTTATGCCCCCTAGTTAGCGCTCCATTTACCCGAGGAAATAGTCTTTGAACGTTCACTCTATCTATCCCCCTCATCATCTTATAAACCTCTATCAAGTCTCCTCTCAACCTCCTCCGCTCCAAAGAGAAAAGCCCAAGTTCCCTCAACCTTTCCTCATAAGACCTACCCTCCAAACCAGGCAGCATCCTGGTAAATCTCCTTTGCACTCTTTCCAGTGTCTCCACATCCTTCTTGTAGTGAGGTGACCAGAACTGCACACAATATTCCAAATGTGGTCTCACCAAGGTCCTGTACAGTTGCAGCATAACCCCACGGCTCTTAAACTCAAACCCCCTGTTAATGAACGCCAACACACTATAGGCCTTCTTCACGGCTCTATCCACTTGAGTGGCAACCTTCAGAGATCTATGGATATGAACCCCAAGATCTCTCTGTTCCTCCACATTCTTCAGAACCCTACCTTTGACCCTGTAATCCACATTTAAATTTGTCCTACCAAAATGATGTAGCTTAAAAGTTAGTGCCAGGCACTTCAGGAGAAAACTTAGAAAATAGTTACTTCGAAAATAATCACTGAATGATGGAATAGGTTTGAGGGAATAAATAACATCCTCCACTTCCTACATTCTTAAATCTCCCCTTAAACGTGGCAATACGAGTTGTGAGTGATTGAAACAGAAATACCCACATAGTCAGCAATCTTCAAAGAGAGAGGAGAGAAAAAGAGGGAATGATCCAAGATAAAGGCAAGTAGAGTGAGTCAAAGAATAACAGTGGGAACAATTACTTAAAGGCCCGAGGAGAACAGATGGCAATAATAGCTGAGAAATGCTGTAGATGTTTATGACTTTCCTCCAGCTGTTATTTTAACAGAGATACTAACTTATTAAATAAAACAAGACAAAGCCCATGTTAAAATAACATACAGTATCTGCCTGATATCAGTCATTCCTGGGCATACCTTTCTGCTCATGAACAAGAAATCATATGAAATATACTGAGTAAATATATATTAAATATATATAAAATGACTAATATTTGAGCTATAGTTTGAGGATCCTCACAAACAGCAATAATCTAATAAAAATCCTTCAGATGTACATCTCATTATTGCATTCCATTGTAATTTTTGTATGTTCACATGTACAACAGAAACTGCCTATGTAAATGTGATTATGCCTACTTCCTGGAGGCACTGCAGCACCACCACCACCTGCAATAGGGTGGAATTACAACGTGACATCTTTACGCAGGCAGTTTTCAGTACAACTCAGGACACAATATTATTTTATGGAAATGTATATAAAAATGTCAATATATGAAATCAAAATAGTGACTTGTGGTCTCCACCCCCACTTCTTCTGAATACTGTATTTGACTCCCTATTCACCACAGGAATACCCATCACATGGCCTGCTAAAACATCTATGCCAATAACTCCCTATGGAATTTCCCATTTTAATTATGTCCCCACCTACCCATTGTTGGATATAATCTTTTTTCCTGTGGTAGCCATTATGTTTTAATGGGATTTTTCAATGAATATTACAGTCTGTGACACTGCAATACTTGAAAAGAAAGATTCTCAGGTGTATGCAGTTAGTCTCTAGACACTAGTTGGCACTGACTCTCCACATTTATTTACTGGTCTAAAAGAAGAATAGCTTTTATTGGATCAAGTCTGGAATTTTGAAGTGCCCAGTGCACAGGCTTTGCTCATTTCCCTCTTTCCATTGAAGAGGATATTTGTTCCCTTAACACTTTGGGTTATTTCTTGGGCCAGAGGGTCACATACCCAAATCCCAACCTACACTCCAAAAGATGACATTCTTCATTAAAAATCACACTTCTAGAAAGTGGATATTATGTTGATGAAGTCTCTCAGATAGTAGCAATGGAAATACTAGACTAGACAGTGTGAACCAAGTGGTCTGTCAGAGGGTACTAATTCTTTAGCAGTCTGGGAGAAGAAACACTCCAACCTGCATTGGAATTCCTCCCAGACACTATTTCCTACTTTGCATCAATCTGCTTCCCAATGTCTTTTCTCCTCACACACCTGCCTGTTTAATTATAGCAGCTAATCCCAAATACTTTCTAAGTGCATTAAGTTTACCTCTATCATTACTATCACACTTGAATAGCATTCTAATTTCAATAAAATATATCCTCCTATTCACCATCAGCAATTTCACAGGAGCTTTGCAAGGTAATAAATTTGTGCAGTTACCATAGCCATACTACTCTAAAATACAAAGTTAACTTGCAAAACTAAAATTAAAAAGAACAATTGTATTCATATCTAGCACCGTACATCGGTCATTAAAGGATGATCTATATATTTTGACTAATCAGCAAATTGTGCCTTCAGGGCATTTCATAGAATTCCTACAGTACAGAAGGAGGTCATTTGGCCTATCAAGTCTGGACTGACCACGATCCCACCCAGGCCTTATTCCTGCAACCCCACACATTTACTCTTCTAATCCCCCTGACACAAGGCTCAATTTACTATGGCCAATCGACCTAACCATCTTTGCACTGTGGGAGGAAACCTGAGCACCCGGAAGAAACCCATGCAGACACAGGGAGAATGTGCAAATTTCACATAGACAGTGACCTGAGGCCGGAATTGAGCCTGGGATCCTGGCACTGTGAGGCAGCAGTGCTAACCACTGTGCCTCCCTGTATACAGTTTAATCAGTGTCTCAGTTTTGCATCCATTGCTGATGTTGCAAAATTTTTTAATTGAACCAACACAAGCTGTTAATACAATTGGGTCCTATACCCTGCCTGAAGCTGCCCCCTCATTCCAGAGCAGGGACTGTTACATCCTGAGGATCAATAATGCCTGACCAGTAAATGGCAGAGTGAACTCACAGGTCAAAATTTCAGGAAGCAATCAGGAAAAAAAGCACATCATAGACGGGGCCAGAAGGGAGGAGCATGTAGGGATTGGAAGAGGAGAAAAGGAGAGAGTTCCAGTGACTGCACAGAGATTTGAACTGGGCAACAGAGGAACTTCATCATGTGACAGTTTCAAACAATGTTTGGCAGGTACCTTCTGTGCACAGGAGAATCTGCATTGCAGATTTAATTAAATCTTTCTAATTCTTTGTAAGGTATTTTAATTTTGCAAATAGACATACAATCTGACTACATCTTGACAAGTTGCTGTTAATATGCCTTCAGGGCGGTGAATGGAGTGCACTGCCTTGCTGAAACTCTCAGGTTATGTGGGCACTCAAGCTCAAGAGCACAAGTCCGCAGGACAGGGCAACATTAAAATGTTGAAGCTTTGGCCTGACTGGTGCCTGTTAATTGTGTGCTAGGTAGTAACCAAAAAATTATACGCAAGAAATAAAAATATTTACACAATGTAAAGAGATTACTTTCGGAAAGCTGTTTTTATTCTCACTGAGGGGGTTATCCAAACACTCATGCTGTTGCTGCGGCTGTGATTCATACTTACTTCAATACTTGCGCTGCAGTGTTTGGACCGTACCACTGCCCAATTGACTTTCCTTCTCCAACACCCATTTGAGCTGATCCAAGATAAAGGACACAATTACAATTGTCATCCTTTTCCAGAAGCAAACTTCCAATCTACACATCCTTCCCAATAACCAACCTCTCCCCCGGGGATACAGAAATCAGTGATTTCTCCAAATGGATTTACGTAACTGATCCAACTCAGCATTTCAGGTGTGGCTTGTGATTCACACTGTCTTTGACCTCTGGTACACAGTGGAGCCCAGCCCTGCTGAAATAATGCAGAACAGGGCTGGTTTGGTAGACAGCATTTGGTATATACAGCATTGTGTTTAAAGAAATTGTTTACATAATAAATATTGGTAAGAAATTAAATTAAACTACTAAACATTTAATAAAATTGTAAGAATAAGTGCAGGGACATGGTTGAAGGAGGGGCAGGACTGACAGCTCAATATGCCGGGGTGTAGAATCTTCAGGCAAGATGGGAGGATGGTGTAACAATATTGATCAAGGAGTCAATTACTGCAGTGAGAAGGGATGATATCTTAGCAGGCTCCTCAATTAAGGCCATTTGGTTGGAACTTTAAAGCAAAAAGGGGACAATCACATTGCTGAGAGTGTACTATAGGTCCTCTATAAGAGAAAGAAAGAGCAGCAGATATGTAGGTAAATCTTAATTTCCCAACATTAATTGGGATAGGCAAAGTGTGAAAGGCTTAGAGGGGGTGGAATAAGTCCATCCAGGAGAACATTTTGAGCCAGCACTTAGAAAGCCCTACAAGAGACCTACTTTAAGGGAATGAAACCGGTCAGATGGTACAAAGGCCAGTGGAGGAGCATTTCAGTGATAGTGACTGTAACTCGGTAAGGCTTAACGTAGTTATAGAAAAGGATTAAGATGGACTGGAAATAAAGTTCTGAATTGGGGGAAGGCCAATGTTAATAGGATCAGACAGGATCTGCTTAAGTGGACTGGGAGCAACCAGCTGTAGGAAAAGCCCCATCCAAGAAAGAGTACAAAGCCAACATGTTCCTGTAAAGGCAAAGAGTGGGACCAACATGTCCAGAAAACCCTGGATGTTAAGGGAAATCCACTCCATCTGACGAAGGAGCAGCGCTCCGAAAGCTAATGGCATTTGTTACCAAATAAACTTGTTGGACTTTAACCTGGTGTTGTTAAAACTCTTACTGTGTTAAGGGAAATACAGGATTGGATTTGGAGAGCTGGTGCAGCCACAATGGGCCAAATTGCCTCCTTCTGTGGTATAACAATTCTGTAATTTTGTGATGTATAACATAGCAGTGGAAGAAAGCTCACCTATCTGATGAATGGAGTAGTAGCTGTCCTTTTTGTCAAGAAAAGCATTCAATATGTTGTAATATTCATCTCTTTGCTGTTTCCCGTTTTCCCATCTCCAGTCTGCAAAGAAGTGGAGGAGAAAATGAATTAGAAATTAGAAAACACAAATGATATTGAAAATTGCAGGAAACGACTTTTGAATGAACAGGAAAACCGTAGTACGTAGTAAATCGCAGGGAGTAGGTGGGGAAAATCTGAAAGATAGCAGGGCATCACATGGCTGATCAAGACAATGTTGCATTTTTGGACTCCAAGGACCACATTCCATCTCCATTCACTCAGTGGCTGGACAGGGATACAAAGTAATGAAACCACATATTTTATGCCATACGTAACCCAGACAACCCTCATGGCCTGCATGCACATGGCTAATCATAGACTCAAACCCTAGGGATCAGTTCTCAGAACTCACCTCGACCCAAATGTCTGCAGATAAGAGCTTGGGCAAAGATCATTTGTCCACACCGCAACATACAGCCCCAGCCATTATCAGAGGTGGGTCCTGTGCCTCCTGTCCAAAACAAAACAATTCAGCACATTTATGTATATTTAATATTTATAACACATACCATCACAAACATATCCCTTCTCCATACTACTTTGCTAACAATTCTAATGTGCAGAATCATTGGAGGATTAATTGTGTCAATATAGTGTTTTCCAATTTGTAGCCCAATGCTATCCAGATGCACTGTCGAATCAGATTTGCCCTAATTTAAGGGCACAAAGCCACTTTGTACATTTCCCCTAGAATGAAACAAAGCATTGTTAAAATATCTATAACTCTCATATGTCCTTTTTAAAATATTTTTTTCAACTGCCATTTTAACATGTTCACACGAGACACCCTTTGACTCTCTTTTCATGATACTAACCACGTAATTCACATCACTGAGATCTCTTTTGACATGGTGGGATCCACTAAATCTAGTTATCAATGGTTCGTCAAAGGCAACAAGATTAGCATCTTATCCCTTGGTATTTACATGCCTTAGGTATTTTTTGCATTTGTGCTTTCATCACTTGCTCAGAGGCCTTCAGATATTCTTCTAGCCATCACACAAGCTTTTGAAAACCTCTCTCGGAACTTTGACAGAATCTAGAAGGATTATTTTCTCCTCCTATACCAAAAATCTCTCAGAGGCCTCTAACTTCATGCTCATCGTGAATAACGAAAACAATATTCTTTTATCCCAATCCTGGGGATGTTCAATGGGCCCAAATTGAGACTGGAGGCAAAAGTCAGGTGGTTTGAACTGCTTCACGCAGAATTTACACATGACTTCCTGAAACACACCTGACATGAAATTTGATCCATTATTTAGACCAATTCGCTTTTGGAAATTCATATCTAATAAAAATTGAATCTAACCCTTAATTGCAAATTTCAGCGTGATCTTTTTCAATGGGACTGCTTCTGGAAATCGAGTGAACAAATCCATGATGATCACAAAATTTGTCTTTGACAAAGGTCTAACAGTGCACAAGAACCCTACTAGATGGTTCATCAAATGCAGGTATTGACATTAATGGGACTGGCTTGTTCAAAGATAGTGGCTTCCAAACTGTCTGATATGAGAGACATGTCTTACGAAAGTTAATTACATTCAGCTTCGCAAAAATGTGCTAATCTGCCATTATCTAAGCCTGAGCCTTTTGAATAGCCAAATGATCTGCAACCAGAATCTCAATATGTAATGATGCACTTTGACAGACTTCATTAGAGAAACAAAAGGTAATTATTAAGAACTGTACAGCAGCCAGCATGGTTGCCCTTATTCCCCTACATGTCTTCTGCCTATGACAGGATTCCACCCCAGGGGTGATGAGTCCCAATTGGGCACCCAAGCCAGATGACCCTTACTCTACTGTGTTGCCCTAAAAGGGACAATCACCACAAATCACCATATCCCTCTCCCTTTAACTCCTTATACAATCCTCAATAACTAATTTACTCAGTCCCAAATTTCTGACTGAACAATGCATATACGAGTTGGACAATTATAAATGGAGTCAGAGGGGTTTTTTTGTTTCTTGTAGAGTGGCATAATTCCGTCATGAGATCTTTCTTGAGCAGGATCTGTTCTATGCACTTGGAGCCAGTCTTGATCCAGCAGCGCTATATTGTTACTGTAGCAACGTAATTAATGTTAATTGCTGCAATGTTTGCTTTAATATGCACTAATGCAGGGTTCTGTTACTTTGTGTTTTCCCTTGGGATTTTTCAGAGTCAGGCTTGATTAGGTTGATTGATAGGTAAGGTCAAATGACTGTGTGGGGCTAGGCTTTCACAGAGAATTTAAGGCAGTCTGTTTTTGGGATCTTTAGAGAGAGGTGGTTTTCTCTGAATCTGCCAAGAAATACGCCTCTTTTTCTGAGATTCTACTGTCTGGAGGTGTAGCTTTTCTCTGGAAGTTGCTGCATGAGAATTAGAAGACAGGTATCTGTTTGGATCATTCTCCAGAAGTGTTAAAAGGCTGGGAATATAGCACCACGTAAGTATATTTAGTTTTCTATGCTAACTGATTCTAAGCTCCATGTCTATGGGAGATACTGCTAAATTGGAACAATAGAGATAGCTAGCTGTTAAGAAGTATTTTAGTTGGTAAAAGTTATGCTAATTCTTTTTGTTATATTGTGTTCTTAAATAAAATTTGTTTTGATAAAATCTTCTTAGTGGGTCATTTGAATCATACCTTGAGTGAAACACCTTTATGCTCACCCTAATGCCAAAATCAAATGTAAAAGTTAGGGTCTAAGTTAACTTCATAATATATCTTGGAATTTCTGGTCTGGTCCTTAACACCCTCCATGTCTACTGGGTATAATGGCACAGGTCCAGTCTCAGCGACAATAATTCTGGGAATCTAACTTAAATTTCACTTTTCTTTTTAAATTGTTGCAGTGGTGATGGCTCTTGTAAACTTTTATCGCTAAGCTTTAACAACGTACAATTCCAAGTATGATCTTGCATGGAGCTCTTCCATGCAGGCTTGCTGCCTACAGAATTCTAAACTGTTCTCCAACCATGTGACCACTCTCCATGGTTGGAGCCACTCTCCAAGTCCCATGTTGACCCCTGCTCTGCCGAGCAACTTGCATTATAATGCATGCAGGCCCGTACTATCACAATACAACAAGTCTTGCGTCTTGACAGTTCATCAATAATCTTAGTCCATCACACATGAAGAAATGGTTGTGGTACTCTGGAACTTGGGTTGTGTGGTAAAGTTTTAATTCTCTTTCAATTTGGCATTTTTTTCATAGTTTTATCATATTGGTTTATTCACATTATAATTTCAGCAATTTTGTTCTAGCACGTAATCTCAATTTCTGTTTGAATTGCTGATTTTGCTGTCAATTACAATGCTTTTACCTTTCCAGTTAATTTCTCATTACTTGGTTTCCTTCTTCAAGCTTTTCTCTTGATTTAATTCTTCACTGGACATCCTCTTATTCTCTTGCTGCTTTTTCATGGAGTTCAGTCTTCCACTGCCTTATGACATGCAGCACAGAAACAGGTCCTTCTGCCCAC
This sequence comes from Mustelus asterias, assembly GCF_964213995.1. Classification (NCBI taxonomy): domain Eukaryota; kingdom Metazoa; phylum Chordata; class Chondrichthyes; order Carcharhiniformes; family Triakidae; genus Mustelus; species Mustelus asterias. Next base: position 78,658,842 of record NC_135803.1, on the reverse strand, counting down.
CAAATCTATGCTGACCATCAAATACTAATCCCATTTACCAGCACTCAGACCATAGCCGATGGTGCCTTGGTGATTTAAATTTTGAGAGCACCTGCTTCTATCACCTTCTCAGGCAGCACATCTGGGTGAAAAATACTTTCCTCGGATTCCCTCTACGCCATTTAATCCTCACCGTAAACCTATGCTCTCTGGTCTTGGATACCTCTGCCATGGGGAAAAGATTTTTATGATCTACTCTATCTACGCCATTCAATTTTGTATATGTCTATCAGATCCCCCTCAGCTTCCTCAGCTCCAGGGAAAACAAACCCAGTCTCTCCTCATAGCTGAAACTTTCTATCCCAGGTATCATCCTGGTGAATCCCTAGTGCAATCACATCCTTCCTATGGTGTGGTCCTAACCAATGTCTTATAAAGTTGTGTGAAGATGTCCCTGCTCCCATATTTTATGCCCTGGCTAATGAAAGCAAGCATTCTGTTAGCGTTCTTCACCACCCTCTCTATCTGTGCTGCCACCTTCCGATATCTATGGACTTGTACACCAAGGGTCCTTTGTTCCCTAGGGACCTACTGTTCATTGTGTATATCCTGCCCTTATTAGGCTTCCCAAAATGTATATCATACTTACTAGTTGTTGCATAAGGTTAAATCTCACGGGATCCAGGGTGAGGTAGCTAAATGGATACAAAACTGGTTTGATGACAGAAGCCAGAGGGTGGTTGTAGAGGGTTGTTTTTCAAACTGGAGACCTATGACCAGCGGTGTGCCTCAGGGATCAGTGTTGGGTCCACTGTTATTTGTCATTTATATTAATGATTTGGATGAGAATATTGGAGGCATGGTTAAGTTTGCAGATGACACCAAGATTGGTAGCATAGTGGGACAGTGAAGGTGGGTATCTCAGATTGCAACGGGATCTTGATCAATTGGGCCAGTGGGCTGATGAATGGCAGATGGAGTTTAATTTAGATAAATGCGAGGTGATGCATTTTGGTCGATCGAACCAGGGCAGGACTTGCTCAGTTAATGGTGGGGCGTTGGGGAGAGTTACAGAACAAAGAGATCTAGGGGTACAGGTTCATAGCTCCTTGAAAGTGGAGTCACAGGTGGACAGAGTGGTGAAGAAGGCATTCGGCATGCTTGGTTTCATTGGTCAGAACATTGAATACAGGAGTTGGGACATCTTGTTGAAGTTGTACAAGACATTGATAAGGCCACACTTGGAATACTGTGTACAGTTCTGGTCACCCTATTATAGAAAGGATATTATTAAACTAGAAAGAGTGCAGAAGAGATTTACTAGAATGTTACTGGGAGTTGATGGTTTGAGTTATAAGGAGAGGTTGGATAGACTGGGACTTTTTTCTCTGGAGCATAGGAGACTGAGGGGTGATCTTATAGAGGTCTATAAAATAATGAGGGGCATAGATCAGCTAGATAGTCAATATCTTTTCCCAAAGACAGGGGAGTCTAAAACCAGAGGACATAGGTTTAAGGGGAGAGATACAAAAGGGTCCAGAGGGGCAATTTTTTCTCAGAGGATGGTGAGTGTCTGGAATAAGCTGCCAGAGGTAGTAGTAGAGGCGGGTGCAATTTTGTCTTTTAAAGTTACATGGGTAAGATGGATATAGAGGGATATGGGCCAAATGTAGGCAAGTGGGACTAGCTTAGGGGTTTAAAAAAAAGGTGACATGGACAAGTTGGGCCGAAGGGCTCGTTTCCATGCTGTAAACGTCTGACTAGGATTAAATTCCATCTGCCATTGCTCTGTCCAACGTACCAGCTGACCAATGTCAGAAGGTAGTCTCAGACTATCTTTCTCACTATCAACACCATCAATTTTCATGTCACTCCTACTTTGCAAATTTAGATTTACCTGCAAGTAGCTGCTCCCAGTCTAGGCTTTCCAGATCCTGTCCAATGATTTTGAAATTGGCCTTCCCCCAATTCGGACACTTGATTTCTGGACTATCCTTATCTCTTTCCATAATTTTGAAATCCATCACTATCCCCAAAATGCTCATCCACTGACACTTCCACTTGCCCGGCTTCATTCACTAGAATTAGATCTAGCACTGCCCCAACCCAAGTAGGACTATCTATGTAATGGTACAAAAAGCTCTCCTGGATGCACTTTAAAATTCCACTCTGTCTAATCCTTTCACACAATTGCGGTTGCAGTTAGTATCAGCAAAGTTGAATTCTTCTACTATAACTCTATTCCTCTCTCACCTCTGATTTGCCTACATATGTGTTCCTCTATCTCCCTCGGACTGTTGGGAGGCCTGTAGTATAATCCCAGCAAAATGATTGCCATTTTTTTATTTGTAAGCTCCACCACATGGACTAATTTGAAGAGCCTTAAGATATCCTCCCTCATTACTGCATGTTGGGTTTTTTTAAAATCAATAACGTAATGCCGCTCTCCTCACTTACATGCCCCCCCCGCATTATACCTGAAACTTCTATACCCTGGAATGTGGAGTTGCCAGTCTAATCTTTCTTTCAACCCTGTCTCAGTGATTGTAACAATATCATATTTCCACTGAGCCTCCTAAGTTCTTCTTTGCCTTTTCCTCGAGGATTCCATTGCTTACAGACCTTTTTTGAGAGTTGCCTTCTATCTGGGGTCTTCTCTAATTTTTGTGTATGTAGCTATTTGTTTCTTCTTGTGGTTTCTTCATTAAGTGCATTGCCAATTTAAGCACATTACCTCTTTACGACTACCATCTTTCCCCCCCCCCTCTGAGCTGTCAACAGCTGCAGGCTTTCCTTCTCTGCCTTTCGTGAGCTTTTCAAGTTTGGTGCGAACCTAGCTGCTCTTTTTTTGAACTTTTAAAACTTAAACTTTTAGCGAAGGAAAGCCCTTTTTGTGATCTCTGTAGTTTTTCTTCTCTGGCCGTCGAGAGTCAGTTTATTTCTTTCCTCTTAGCTGTACCAGGTTTTTTTTTGTCAATTTCACTGGCCCCATCAGGTCTAGAGTGCTGGTTAACTTTTGTTTAAAACAGGGTGACGACTTCTCTACTTGCTTCAAGTCCATCAGTGCAGTGACTGCTGCCATGGAACCCTTGCAGGCTCTGCTCTGACATTGGGAGCTCGTCAGCTTCAGTTCCTTGATTTTGTAGTACTTTTAGGACATCTTGGGACATTATTCCCTTTTCATGTAAAACACTGCTTTGTGTTCTCTTTTTAAAAAAAAGTTGCAATAATTTTTAAAAAAAACTTCTATTGATTTTAAACTTAAAAGCCACAGCTCTTGCTTTACAGGGTTATTTTCTCTTGACTTTCTTTTCTAAACTTTTGACTGTACCAGCCAGCTCAGGTTTGTTCAGTGTCTGTCCCTCAGTGAGTCTTGCAAACTGCCTCACCACCTAGTCTACAATGCAAGTGGAGGCACATTTCTGCATCTCGCTCATTCTTCTTGTGAATTCTGACCCAGGGGTCTTGCTGTGTTTTCTCCGTTGTCCACAGCTTGGAACTGTCCATCTTTTCTGATTCAAATCAAGGTCAGGCAACATCTCGCATGGGTCTATTTGCCCAAAGAGAAGCATTCGGGTGAGTACTTATCTTCAGACTTCGATTTTAAAGTAGGATACTCACAGGTGTCAGGTTGTGAGATAATTTTATCCTCATCGCCAGATGTAATGGTGCGCTTTCACAGACTTCATTAGAAACACAAAGGGTACTTATTAATAGAAAATCTGTACAGCAGGATAGCACCCAGCACAGCTGCCCTAAGTCCCCTACATGTCTTCTGCCAAAGGGAGGACTCCATCCCCAGGAGTGATCACCCAGGGCACGTCCCTTAACACTACTGTGTTGCTCTTAAAGGGAAAATCACCATGGGGGCAATTCTCAAAATCTCTCTCAGGTAACAGAGGGACAATAATTTGGTGGACTACAGATGGCCTCTGGGGAGGTCTTCACTTCATCTAAAATAACTTTAAACTTAAAACCTTAAAATTAAGCCATTCTTGACATAACATTCAAAGGCCTTTTCAGCCTCTGCTTCAAAGCACACCATCTGAGGAATGCTCCTCAACTAAAGGTCTGGCCAGTTGTGCCTCTGATGTGGAGATGCCAGCGTTGGACTGGGGTAAACACCGTAAGAAGTCTCACAATTTTCACAAATGACACACAGTACTTTCTAATCCCTCACCAAGTGAACATTCTTTGCCAAATCAAACAAAAGATTTTCAAATAGGTCAACCTTGTGTTACACTACCAATGGCTAAAGATGTTTCTCCTGATTTGCTCATTGGATTGCTTAGTGATTATCATATAGTTATGGCCTCCACATTTGGTCTCCCTCGGAGGTGCAACCATCTTCTCTCTCTACCCTATTAAACCACTCCATAATTTTGAAAGCTCTCTCTCTGGTCACCTCACTGCCTCCTTTTTTCTAGAGAATGTACCTTCGAACAGATTGATCCATTTCTCTTTCCAATGCTTTATCTTTCCTTATCCCTTCTCTCTTTAACTTCACCCTTTTGAATTATTCTCTTTTCTTTCTAATTCAAGTTCTCTCACTTCTGGCTGGTACCAGCGACCTACAGACGAGTTGCTGGCCTCTGATTCTCTGATCCTGGGCCTGTTGCTCACCTGTCAACCTTCCTGAAAAGAGGCAGTGTAGAGTCTTGCATTGCCTCCAAGTTTTTGCCCAGAGAGTAAGATTCCTTTCTCTAGAAGAAATAAGGCAGAGAGGTGACCAGAGAGAGAGCTTTAAAAATTATGGAGAAGTTTAATAGGGTAGAGAGAGATGGTTCCATTTGTGAGGGCCATAACTATATGATGATCACTAAGCAATCCAAATGAGGAATTCAGGAGAAACATCTTTAGCCATTGAGTGGTGAGTACCACCAAAGGGAGCATTCGTTCATTTAAGGGGAAGCGAGATTAGTGCAGGAGGGTGAAAGGAATACAAGAGAAGTAGGCTCATGTGGTGCATAAACAGGTTTGTTGGGCCAAATGGTGTGTTTGTGAAACATAGGAAAGGACTACCATTTTACCCCTCCATGATTCAACTTGATCATGGTTGATCTAAATCTTAACTCCAGTCTCTCACTTTGGTTCTGTAATCCTTAACATTCTTCCTAATAAAAATCTACAAATCTCAGTTTTGACATTTTCAGATAACCTGTAGCCTCAACAAGTTTGGAGCGGAGGCTCCCAGATTTCCACCACTCGTGTGAAAATGCACTTTTGGGTCATAACCCCTGAATAATTTAGACCAAATTTTAAGGTTATGGTCCCTTCTTCTGGACTCTTCCACATTCATCTTTCAATGTTCCTTTGCAACTTTCAGCTTTCATCTACATGGTTTACTGTGTGACTTAGTCACATGGCATTTTCCTTAACATGGCAAACTTTGATGTACAGTTCTCTATTCCTTCACTCAAGTTATGTGCTGTGAATGCAAATGTACAAAAATGGCAATAAGGATTAATCAAGCACGCAAAAAAAGTTACCATGTCACTGTGAAGCATCTCTTACCTAAAATAAAAACAGGAGAGATTTTATTTTACTCAGAGGGTTGTGAATCTTTGGAATTCTGTACCCAAGGAGGCTGTGGAAGCTCAGTCACGGAATACTTTTAAAATAGATACTACTAAATGCCAATGACGTAAAGGGATCTGGAGTTGGTGTGGGGGGATAAAAGCATCGAAGTGGATATCAGCCATGATTATATTGAACGGCGGAACAGGTTCGATGGGCTGAATGGCCTACTCCCACTCCAATGTTCCTAAAATGCTGGAAATACTCAGCCTCTCCACAGATACTGCCAGATCTAACAGAGTCAATGTTTCAGGCCTGTGACCTTTCATTAGAACTGGGAAAATTAATTGGATTGGCCATGCTAAGTTGCCCCTAGTGTCAAGGTGATTAGTGGGGTAAATGTGGAACTGTTGTTGATGCAGGCTCGATGGGCCGAATGGCCTCTTCTGCACTGCAGGATTCTATGACCTGATTATTAGAGTGAACTACAGGCTAGAATCGATATTATTCATTGCTCTAACAATGGGTGTGGTCCAAAACCTAAGCTATTGTCACACCATCGCCTGTTTTTTCTTATTTTAGTGACATTCACTCTCTGAACCATGCACCACACCGCTCACATCAGAACACTTCTTACAGGAAGGGGGTGCAAGACTATTTTACAATCCAATGAATTTCAGCTGTGAAAGATAAGTAATAAACACCTACCAATGGGAGAGAAATTCTTCCTGTATGTAAACCAAAGTCGCGAAGTAACATCTGCAAAGATCTCATCTTTATCTAGAGAAAGACAAAGGAACAGACACACATTGAGGAAAACACCATGACTCATTGGCCTCTGTACTTCAGTTTAGCTATAAAGCTGAATTTATGAACGTGTATTAATTTAGTCATAATCACATCCTCAGCACGCGTCAAAGCACTTTGCAGTCAATAAGCTGCTTCTTCGTAGTGTTATCTCAATTTTTAGGCAACATGACAGCCAAGTTGCATACAGCAAGCTCCCACAAACAATGAGATAAATGACCAATTGACATGTTATATTTTGGTAATGGATGATGGATACTTGTCAGCCATGACACTGGGAAGAATTGTCTGCTTCTCCTCAGTCATGGGCATGAGATGTTTTTCCTTCAACACATGGATGAACATTGATTTAACAGGGGAGGTGATGGCCTAGTGGTATTATTGCTCGCTGTTAATATAATATAATTGAAAAGATGACCTTTGCAGGGCTCTGGGAAAGAACAAAGGAGTCGTACTAACTCAATCGCTCTTTGAAAGAGCTGGCACAGGCACAATGGGCCGAATGGTCACTGTCTGTGCTATACGATTCTGTGATAAGAAATGTAACTGGGTACATGAAGCTTGTTCCTCCAGTAGATCAATTCTTTGTCCAAATGCATTTTGAACAACCCTAATTACTTATACAGAGTTTGGCAGATTGTTCAAACATTTATCAATGAGGAAAGATATTCTCCCCCACACTGGTTTCAAATCTATTTTGCAAAACTTCCATTTATAAAGTTGGGATCTTGGTTTACAACTGTATATAAATTATGAGACGTTTTAGAGAATTCAGTTAGGTCCCTCTGACCACCTCCCTTCCAGACTATGGAATTTGAATTTCTACAACCCATAGTTTATCCTGATTACATCCAAGATATTGGATGCATTGTGAAAACTAGACAGGTGATTATCCTCTCCTGAACATTTGGAAGTACACGGGGATTCAGTTGAGAAAGGACCGACAGTAGAATGTCCGGCCACTTTATAAATAGATGGAGGGGTGTAGCCAGAAAGCAAGGTAACAATGAGCCAATGTACTCACTGAATCCAACCTCAGCATGTCAATTTATTCAGGAGGAGACAGATAAGGGAGGAGGACAGAGACAATTCCTTCACTCCTAAGGCAATACTATTTTGCCAATAATTATTGAAATTGGACTTTGTACACAGTTCAAATGTCTCGGGGAGGGGGTTGAGACTGGTGCAAGTCCCTCAGTCCAGCAAGGGTTCAAAGAATCTTTGCAGCACAAAAAGCTTGTATCTACGTGGGTCTCCAAAGCAGCAATTACTTAGTGCCGCTCCCAGTCTTTTCCCCATTACTGTGCAAATCTTTGTTTTTCAGATAATAATCTACTGTCTTCCAAATGCTTCAATTAAACCGGTCTTCACCACACTCTCAGGCAGTGCATTCCAGAGCCCAACCTCTCACTGAGAGAAAGTTTTCCTTCACTTTGCCATAATGTATTTTGCCAATTTTAAAAAAGTGTCCCCTCCAGTTCTTGATCCATTCCAAATTGGAACAGTTTACCCTATATATCATGTTCAAACCCCTCATGATTTTGTATCTCTCTATTCAATCACCTCTCAGCCTTCTCTCAGGTTCAATATAAATGGAGATTACAAGTCTCACGAACTCATTCACCAGCAATAATGCTCAGACGTTTGCATGCGGTGGCCTCAACTTTTTATAATTGATATAAATGACATGGATGAAGAGACTGAAGATATGGATGCTAAATTTGCTGATGACACAAAGATAGGTAAAGTAAATTCTGAAGAGGATGCAAGGTGACAAAAGGACATAGGTTGAGTGGACACAAATCTGGCAAATGAAGTATATAGGTAAATGTGGAATTGTCTATTTTGGCAGGAAGAATAAAAAAAGCTTATTATCTTAATGGTGAGAGAGTGCAGAGGTATAGGGTGTCCTAGCACATGAAGCACACAAGGCTGGCATAAAAGTACAGCAAGTAATTAGGAAAGCTAATAGAATGTTACAATTTGTGAAGGAAATGGATTACAAAAGTAGAGAGGTTATGCTTCAATTGTACAGGGCAATGGTGAGACTACATCTAGAACACTGTGTACAGTATTAGAATCATACGATCCTACTGTGCAGAAGGGGGCCAGTCAGCCCATTGAGCTTGCACTGACTCTCTATCCCTGTACCCCCACACCTACACATCCTGGAACTCTAGGGGCAATTTAGCATGGCCAATACACCTAACCTGCACATATTTGGACTGTGGGAAGAAACCAGAGTACTCGGAAGAAACCCATGCAGACACAGGGAAGAATGTGCAAACTCCACACAAGTCACCCAAGGCTGGAATTGAACCCAGGTCTTGGCACTGTGGGGAAGCAGTGCTAATCACTGTGCCACCATGCCACTTGTATCGGTTTCCTTATTTAAGGAATAATGTAAAAGCGCTAAAAGCAGTTCAGAAAAGACTAATACCAGGAATGGGCAGGTTGTTTTATAAAGAAAAGTTGGAGAGATTAGGCATTTATCCACCAGAGTTTGGAAGAGTAAGAGGCGACTTGATTGAAACCTTTAAGATCCTGATGGTTATTGACGGGGTGGATGTGGAGATGTTTCCCCTTTTCAGAGAATTTAAAACTAGGGGGTCACTATTTAAAAATAATAGGTTTCTCGTTTAAGATGGAGAATTTTCCTCAGAGTTGTGAGCCTCTGCAACTCTTCCTTAAAAGGCAGTGGGAGAGTCTTTGAATATTTTGAAGGCTGAGCTAGATAGATTCATGATTAACGAAAGGGTGAATGGATAGCGGGAGTAGACCGGAATGTAGGGTTGAGGTTACAATCAGATCCGCCATGACCTCATTGAATGGTGGTGCAGGCTTGAAGGACATAGTGGCCTACTCCTGCTCCTAATTTGTATCCCCTTTGAGAAGTGTGCAAAGAGAAAAACAACACGTGACTGCTGAACATAGTATGTTATGACTGTGCCCATGAGAGCTCACATCTAGACTTGATTCTTGCAAGATAGCATCCAAGGTATCATAGAATCCTACAGTGCAGAAAGAGGCCATTCAGCCCATCGAGTCTGCACCGACCACAATCCCACCCAGGCCCTATCCACATATCCCTACATATTTACCCAGTAACCCCTCTAACCTATGCATCCCGAGACACTAAGGGGCAATTTAGCATGGCCAATCAACCTAGCCTGCACATCTTTGGACTGTGGGAGGAAACCAGAGCACCCGGAGGAAACCGACGCAGACACAGGGAGAATGTGCAAACTCCACACAGACAGCGACCTGAGCCGGGAATCGAACCCAGGTCCCTGGAGCTGTGAAGCAGCAGTGCTAACCACTGTGCTACCGTGCCGCCCGGTAGTGGAACCTCTGCAGACATATGGCAGTATAGTTTCTTCCACATCGTCTGGCAATTGGTGTTAGCAAGGATGCGAGTATATGATTTCAGGAAAGTATTCAAGGATGAATGGAAAGAAATGAAATAAGATGCACTGAAGAAAAATGTAATTTCTAAAACTGTAATATCTTACCAGGGAAAATCTGCAAGGAAAACAAGCCATCACGAATGAACACGAAACACACTCACATTTATTGAATCTCTCAGAACATTTAAAAAAGCAACCCATGTACAATTAAATGCTTTAACATATCGTGACTGTTTGTTGAAGTTGTTCATTTTTACAACTTTGTATAGAATAATTCAAATGCAAGGAGGAAAAATATACAAAACAAAAATAGGGGAGGAGGAATACTGGAAAAAGTATTGGAAATATTAAAGCTATAATAGCTATCAAGGTTGCAAAATGGGACTAACATAAAAGCAAAAGATATTGATACAAAAATGAAACATTTTAAACATACAAGAGCGGTTAGAGTTACAACACCAAAAGGTCACTGTGTGGAGTTTGCACATTCTCCTTGTGTCTGCGTGGGTTTCCTCCGGGTGCTCCGGTTTCCTCCCACAGTCCAAAGATGTGCGGGTTAGGTTGATTGGCCAGGTTAAAAAATTGCCCCTTAGAGTCCTGGGATGTGTAGGTTAGAGGGATTAGTGGGTAAATATGTGGGGGTAGGGCCTGGGTGGGATTGTGGTCGGTGCAGACTCGATGGGCCGAATGGCCTCCTTCTGCACTGTAGGGTTTCTATGATTCTATGATTAAAAATTACAGACGTAGAGCTAGAAAAATAGTAACTGCCCATACAACTGCTGTAGTGCAAATAAAAATCCGCAGAATTAACATTCTGTATTCTAGTGTTTCATAGGTTCACATATCAAAAACTTTTAAATTCCTCAGTCATATGGCATATATCTTAGGATGCTTTAGGAGGTTCAGTGGCTGAAATATACAAACATAGTATCTACAAGCGCAATTAGCCAATGTCAAGTAAAGTAATATAAACCATTATAAAGAATTGGCTGAATTACATACTGATGTGACTGATAAATAAGGAGCCACCAGCAGGGGAATTACAAGGGACAGAAATTGCTTAAGAAACCTCTGTAACCACTGAGATTACAAACATAATAGATCATTCAGACTATTTTAGAAAACATCAAACAAGGTCCACAAAATGTTTTTACACAGAAACCATGGGACTCCAGGGTAGAAAATAGAACTGAATAGAACATTGGATTTTTAGCTTTGTGGGACGTTGCTTTGTAGCACCAGACTGAGTTCTGGAGGAGTTGAACAAGATACTGAAGGGGTAATCAATCTGAAAACTGTATACAAGCTTGTTCAATTTTCTGTCTCTAGTATCATCAGCAAATGTTGTTAATAAGTTGCTGATTTATGTTTGTCGTGCAACTGCGCATAAGAAAGCAATTTAAACTCAATATTGACAAATGCAAGGTTAAAAGATATTGAGATTAGAGAAGAACAGCATGGGTAAACAATGAAAGTATTGACTACACATCTCTTAAACCTGTGTTGAATGCTCCCTCCACCCACATTGTCTGTACCTTTAAGACCTGGCTGGCTGTAGAGATTCGCATTCTAATTAGTATTCTGTAACTTGATTTCTGTGTCTGTGCACTGTTTGAGAGCACATTTCCACTCCATCTGACGAAGGAGCAGTGCTCCGAAAGCTTATGGTATTTGCTACCAAATAAACTTGTTGGACTTTAACCTGGTGTTGTGAGACTTCTTACTGGCTTCAGATTTGCCCAGGGATAGGAGGGTGTCACTATATTAGAGGCAGATATGGGAATCCAAATGGTAGGAATAGAGCACAAAGTCTTTGCAATTGTCCAATAGGTTCTTGCAGCTTGTGTGAAGGGGAGCAGGGACTGCAGGAAGGATAAGTAACTTGACCACAGCAACCTGGTCCATGGACCATTCAAGTGGGACAGTGAAAAGAAATGTAGTTGTAGTAGTAGGAGACAGTATAGCTAGGGTATAGATAATGTTCTTTGCAGCCAAGAGCATGAATACTGAACGTGGTGTTGCCCACCTTGTGCTATGGTTGAGGGCATTTCTTCCAGGCTGAGGAGGAACTTGGGAGTGGGAGGAGAAGGATGTAATTGTCATGATGCATGTGAGTACCAACAACATAGATAGGACTAAGAAAGAGACTCTGCTTAGGCAGTATGGGCAGCAAGGGGCTAAATTAAAAATCAGAGCCATAAGTGTAATCCATACTGGATTACTACTGGAGCTACGAACAAATTGGCATAGGATAAATAAGATTAGAGAATTGAATGAATGTCTTAAAAGATTAGTGTGTGGGAGAAATGGGAGCACTCATTGAATCATTACTTGTGCATAAATAAAGGGGCACTTATGCGTTCGGTGACTGGTGGGTGCTGCATGGGCTGGAGTGCATCATTAACCCCGGGAACTTTAATTTAATTTGAAGCTTAAAGTTTAGTCTGTGCGCTACGGTGCCCCTTTGAGGCTGTTAATTTGTTTAGGAGTATATTTGTTTATTTTAATTGGTTTACTCAAAAGAATATAAAGAGACACTTATTGACACTGTGGAAGCAGATTCAATAGTAACATTCAAAAGGAATTGGATAATTTTTTTAAAATAGAGCTATAGGGAAAGAGCAGGATCTAGTAGGTAGCTCTAGCAAAGAGCAGAATGGGTGGAATGTTTTCATCTGTGCTAAATAATTCTATGATCAGGTGAAACCAAACTATTACTTTAAGTCCACTTCGGTCTGGGGTTATAAATTTAAATTCGTGAAAAATATATTTAAAGTTAGCAGAAAGATTTTTTACTCAATAGGATGAAAACATTTGAATACATCAACTACGTCAGATTAAAAAGTATAAATGCTTTCAAAATGCTCTCTGTTGGTCTAAGCTAGTTAACCTAATGGAACAATAACTTGATTGGACCAAATAGCCTTTTCTGATTCAAATCAAACAAATTAAACCACAACAACGTTGTGGTTGCTTTTTCGGAGTTGCTTTGTGGATTCTGAACTGGCTTGCCCACAGAAGGCAAAGAGTGGTTGTAGGTGGGTGTTTTTCAGAGTGGAGGTCGGTCACCAGTGGGGTGCCCCAGGGATCTGTTCTGGGACCCTTGCTCTTTGTGATTTTTATAAATGACCTGGATGAGGAAGTGGAAGGATGGGTTGGCAAGTTTGCTGATGACACAAAGGTTGGAGGTGTTGTGGATAGTGTAGAGGGATGTCAGCAGTTGCAACGAAACATAGATAAGATGCAAGACTGGGCGGAGAAGTGGCAGATGGACTTCAACCCAGGTAAGTGTGTGGTGGTTCATTTTGGCAGGTCGAATAGGATGGAAGAATATAATATTAAGGGTAAGACGCTTCGCAGTGTGGAAGAACAGAGGGATCTTGGGGTCCGGGTTCATAGGACACTCAAAGCGGCGTCGCAGGTAGAGGCTGTGGTTAAGAAGGCGTATGGAATACTGGCCTTCATCAATAGAGGAATTGAGTTTAGAAATCGGGAGATAATGCTGCAGCTGTATAGGCCCCTGGTCAGACCCCACCTGGAGTACTGTGCCCAGTTCTGGTCGCCTCATTACAGAAAGGATATGGAACCATAGAACGGGTGCAGAGGAGATTTACGAGGATGTTGCCGGGATTAAGTGGTATGCCTTATGAGGATAGGTTGAGAGAGCTAGGTCTATTCTCCTTGGAGAGGCGAAGGATGAGAGGTGACCTGATAGAGGTGTATAAGATGTTGAGAGGAATTGATAGAGTGAATTCTCAGAGGCTTTTACCCAGGGCTGAAATGGTTGTCACAAGAGGCCACAGGTTTAGGGTGCTGGGGAGTAGGTACAGAGGAGATGTTAGGGGTAAGTTTTTCACTCAGAGGGTGGTGGGTGCATGGAATCGGCTGCCGGTAGTGGTGGTGGAAGCGGATTCGATTGAGTCTTTTAAGAGACTTTTGGATAGGTTCATGGAGGTTAGTAAGATAGAGGGTTATAGATGAGCCTAGAAGGTAAGGAAATTGTTCAGCGCAACTTGTGGGCCGAAGGGCCTGTTTGTGTTGTAGCTTTTCTATGTTCTAACAAACTGATGGTTATGCTCTCCTCCTTTTCTAAAAAAAAGAGTTTCACTCCCTCTGGCTGTTGTGACTTTATCCTGAGAGGGAGTGTTGTAAAGATACTGTCACTTTCCCTGTTTCTTCCCCAACCTCCCAACAGCAAGCCCTCCGTTTACAAAATCAGCCAACCCTCATCCCCCTACCCTTGTCTAATCCCAGAAACAGTCTGCCTCCTGCCATCATCTTTCCCCATGCCCCCTGTGAGCACAGTGTCCCAGTACCTGTGAGGGCACTGTATTTTGTTCCTAAAATCCAGACGGGTTCTGTTGTTTCTGGAAAGTCTTCGAAATCGCCAAACCTCAAGGTGTCGTACGTTAGAGTAGCTGGTAAGAAATAAGAAAATTAGTTAAAGCATTATCTACTGAAAGATTCAGAAGAGGTACGTACTCCCAGAATTTCCAATCCTCTATTTCCCCTCAGGTGTCACCCCCTCCTTACTGATACATTAAATTTAGACTAAGGCGGCACGGTGGCACAGTGGTTAGCACTGCTGCTTCACAGCTCCAGCGACCTGGGTTCGATTCCCGGCTTGGGTCACTGTCTCCTCGTGTCTGCGTGGGTTTCCTCCGGGTGCTCCGATTTCCTCCCACAGTCCAAAGATGTGCGGGTTAGGTTGATTGGCCAGGCTAAATTGCCCCTTAGTGTCTTGAGATGCGTAGGCTAGAGGGATTAGCGGGTAAATATGTAGGGATATGGGGTAGGACCTGGGTGGGATTGTGGACGGTGCAGATTCAATGGGCCGAATGGCCTCTTTCTGTACTGTAGGGTTTCTATGATTTCTATGTCAATATTTCGATAATGCATATCTGGTATATTAAAGCTTTCAGGCCTCCTGATGCTTCATTCATATTTGCACTAAATTTTACATTGGCTTGCATCGCACCACCCTTTTCACCCATTATTTCTCCAACATTTGGCCCTAACCTCCCTCGAGCAATGGGAAAGTGTGGATGGGGTTGGAGGAGGGGAACATGAGGTACAGAAGATGGAGGGATTAGGGGGTGAATGAAGGGGAGCTCACGGAGATGGCAGAAAGGAGGAGGGAACAGCATTTTCTCAAAGATGAGGGTAAGTAGATGACAGAGGTGAGGTACTAATACAGAGCAAGAGACAAACGAATGAGAAGTGAGGGAGTAGGGGGATAAGCAAAATGGGGAAAGGTAAAAATGGAAGCAGCTGGAGTTGGGAGATTGCAAGAAATCAGGAGTGACCAGGAAGAGAATTTAGGAGAATGTAGAGGGGCGCTGAGGACATAGCCTGCCAGTCAAAACATTCCAGGACCAAGGTAGTGAGTGATGGTAGATGAGACTGTATGTGGTTCAATGGATTCTGAAATGACTAATGAGTCCAATGCACAATTTACAGATTCTGCCACATGTGGGGTAGGTGGTACTTGAAGGGTCAAGTACATAGGGTACTACTCCCTACTCTGATGCCTCTACTTCATCTCTGCAGTTCCTGATAAAACCTTTCAATCTTTCAATGTGTTTAGTGCCTTCCTAAATGAGCCTCCTCAATTTTGGTCAGTCATAAGCCAGGGTTACCTATGAGTCAACTGGCATGTTTGACCTCTTCAGGGAATCACTGAGGACATCCTGAAGCATTTCTGCTATTGTCCTCGGAGTCACCTGCCGCAACTGAGTTCTAAGTAGAGCACTGGTTCAGGAGTCTCGTGTCAGAGAGCATTAAGAATCGAGATGGATGTTGAAGTCACAGAGGTGAGAAGTCAACTGCACAGACCGAGAGGGGAAAGTGAAGGTATCTTGGTCAGAAATTTTAAATCATTATTATTAGCTGGTAGAGTACAAGCATTTAAATATGAGAGCAGAGGAATAAGGCGGAATGCTCAAAGGAGGAGGAAGTGCCAGAGTAGTATGGGGAGAAGCCACAGTGCTGAGAGCCACAATGTCTCCATGGCAGTCTGGGTGGAGTAAGTGGTGGAAAGTATAGCCAGGAGAGCAGACTTGATTTAAGGCAAAGTTTTCATCACCCCTCAGCCAGGTTTCCATCAAGGCCATGTTGATACAATTAACAACGACATCATAGATGCAAGGATCTTGTTCAAAGTGAACGGATATTCTGGAGGGAGTAGTAGAGAAAGGTGGCGGCAGATAAGCCACTGAAGAGTCCATAAGGTCAGCACTGGAAGGAATGCATTGGATGGGGAACAAGAAGTCAAGATTAGCCCCTCATTGGGTGGGAAGTTGGTAAGAGAGTGGAGCAAGATAATTGGAGTTGCTGCTCTCCACTTGCCTGGACAAATGCAGTGCTCAAGAAGCTCAACACTATTCAGGACAAAACAGCCAGCTTAATTGGCATTCCATTCACCAACTTAAATATTTACTCCCTCCACCACTGATGCACAGTGGCAGTCATATGTATCATCTACAAGGTGCATTGCAGGAACTCATCATGGCTCTTTCAACAATACCTTCCAAACCTGCGGCCTCCACCACTACCTGCAAGTTCCCTTACATCCTGACTTAGACCTAGGTCACCATTCCTTCACTGTTGTTGGGTCAAAATCATGGAACTCTCTCTCCAACAGCACTGTGGATGTACCTACATCACATGAACTGCAATGGTTCAAGGCAACGGCTCAAATAAAAAAAAGAGCCAGCAACAGGTTCCATGATGGCCCCTTTGGAAGATGCTCAGAGGTTCACAGAGGGAACTGTAGGCTTACTGAAAAGGGATGCAAGCCTGGAATGATGATTGAAGTAGATGAGGGGGACTGAGTATAACATCCACATTTGCTGAGAATACAAAAAGTGAGGTGGGAAAACAAACAGTGAGGATGATGGAAAGAGAAGTAATAGATTGATTGGGAGAGTGGGCAAGAACATGCAGATGGAATACAATGTGAAGTGTGTAAGGTTACAAAAAAGCAGACTTTTTTGAACAGAAACTGAAAATGCTTGCATTCAGAGGAGCGGAGTGTGTCACTGTATCTAAACTATGGAAAATTAGGGTGGCAAATGGCATATTCGCTTTTGTGATAAAGGGACTCTCATACAACAGCAAATAAATCTCACTACAATTATACAGGACATTGATGAGGACAATGTGGTACAATCTTAGTACCACCAAGGAAGGCCAAACTTTCGAGAAGTGCACTGAAGATTCACTGGGATGATGGGATTGTCCTAAGTGGGGGAATTGAGTAAATTAGGCAAATATTTCCTGGAGTTTAGAAGGATGAGGGGTGACCTCATTGAAACATAAAATTCTTAAAGGGCTGGACAAGGGTAGATACTGGGAGGTTATTTCCCTCGGCTGAAGAATTGAGATCATGGGGACACAGTTTTCTCTTTTCTGAGATAAGGGAAACTTCTTCACTCAGAGGCCTGAAATATTTTGAATTATCTATCCCATGGATGTTCAGTCATTGTGGGCATTTAAGACAGAACCAATAGATTTTTGGCTACTAAGGGAACCAAAAGATATGGGGATAACCTGAAAAGGCAGAGTTGAGATAACTCAGCCATGGGCATATTGGATGGCGGAGCAGGTTGGCAGGGGCAGATGGACTACTCCAGCTCTTATTTCTCATGTTCTTACATATTTTTTATTACCTCACCCAACAATTAAAAACATGAAGCAATGAGACTGCACAAAGTTTCAGTATCAAGAGAGGTTCACTGGTACCAAGACTTATCACATCACTAATAAGAAGTCTCACAACACCAGGTTAAAGTCCAACAGGTTTATCTGGTATCACGAGCTTTCGGAGCGTTGCTCCTTCATCAGGTGAGTCAACACCTGATCGGATCATTAAAACAGTGCTTAGACTGGAAAAGACAAAATTTAACTTTGTGGTGACTTCATTTCATATCTATCATACAATTACACCTTGCAGTGCAGAATGATGATGAAACAACACAGCCTGGGCAGCAACTGTTTCAACTCGAAAATTGCTGTAGCATTTAAGTGTCATTAACCTGGCCATTGGTTTAACAATTAATTATGGGCGTTAATTATAGACAATTCACTATTGACAATTAGTTATGTTGCAAGCTTTATTTAGATTCCTTCAGCGTTCAGCTGAAACAAAAACATGGCAGGGGATCAATTGTTCAGGAAATATTTGATTAATTTCAATGGCTCAGTGCTTTTGAGACTAGAAATTTGAATCACAGGTCAAATTCTTTCCAGATTAAACAATTTGAATGTAGGGAAAAATTTACATGTGAGTAAACGAAACAGGAAATGTGAAATTGATTCATTGTTGTTATTAATACAAGTTGGTAAGCAGTCTCAGTTATTTTTCTGCTCCATTGCTTATATTTTTGAGAAAGGAAGTTTTTCCAGGACAATTTTAAGCTGACCAAATAGCACTCTTTATGACTGCTAACGTCATCAAGGGAAAAATTAGGTCACTGGCAAGTAATTTCAATGAAAAGTGTACAAGCTAACTCCAACTCTCAGCAGGCATCATCATGATGTTTGTTCCAACGTTCAATTGCAAGGCAGCTTTCTTAAAACTTTGGAGTGAAAGGAAGGAGTGAATTTAGTCAGTACAAGTAAGCATGCTGTTCAAATCTTTGTGAGCACCTTTGTAAATGTACAAAGCACACTTTTCTGCCTTCAGGATCCATGAAAATGGACAATTTTAGTGACCTGAACTCTGAAAAGCAGCATCAATGAACAATTAAGCAAAAAAGTATTATGGAAAATTAGCACACACTCGAAACAAGATGCTATTAAGTCAGCAAACTCAGTAATCTGATGATTTGGATGGTCCTTCAATTCGAGGAACCCTCGCAGTTTTTGAAATCCTATACTTCTGAAGAATCACTTTCTACTGCCAGAGAACTCCTGTAATTCTAACAAGATTCTATTAATGAGAATCCCATGGAAATAAATGAGTTTTGCAGGGTATTTTTCCCTCGTTTCAAACAACCTTCTACTGCCACCCTTTGTCTCCTACCAGTAAGCCATTCTGCTCTTCTGTACCCCTTCAATAGTTACAAGTTCCTTTCAGTCCTGTGTCAATGAGGACTATACACAGTACATCAAGTGAAAGAACACCAATGATTTCTAAAGCAGCAGTATGTCACTATTGCAATATTAATTTTTAATACATCAAGAGCTGATTTCCTTGGCTTTCGACTTTACAAAATAAAGTCATTGCCTTTAAAAAAATAAATTGGACATAATTTGCTCAAACGGAATATAAATTGCAGTTCATAAACCTCCTATGTTCTGCCCCTCTCCAATTGCTGCCACCAATGAAGAAAATAAACCAGAAAGCCTGACAAAAATAAATTGCAATTACCATTGGGATATCCCAAAAAACACTTCATAAATAATGTATTACTTCTTGCAAGCGCAGTCTTTGCTGCAATGCCGAATTAATGGATTTTCTTTTAACCCCAGAGGAGAGACTCACCTGATACTTCAGGATGACATTTCCACTGAGGCAACTTTTGAAAAACTGACAGGTTGCCCTATTTATACAGCTTGGATCTCTGAATAATTGGATCAACAACAATATTACACAGGAGGCCAGAAGAATGTCTGGTACGGAAACTAGAAACAAACATACAATGGGAGAGTAGTTTCATAGGAATGGTTACAGCACAGGAGGCTATTTGCCTATCAAGACCGTACCAGCTCTCTAGGAGCAATTTATTGAGCTCCACTTCCTAGTTCTTCACTCATAGCTCTCTGCATTTTACCCCCTTAGGATGCTTATCCAATTTCCTTTTGAAAGACAAGATTGAATCTGCCTCCACACTATCAGACAGTGCATTCCAGACCCTAACCACTCATTGTGTAAAGAAGCTTTTCTTTTGGTTCTTTTCCAATCACTTCAAATCTATGTTCTTTGGTTCTCAACCATCCTGCCAATGGGAGGATTGTCCCTATCTACTCTGTTCAGACCCCTCAATTTTGAGCACCTTTATCACAACTCCTCAAATATCTCTAAGGAGTGCTTCCAATCTATCCATGTAACTGAAGTCCCTCATCCTGGAACCACACTCCCAATCCTTTTCTGCTCTGAAGGCTCTTCTAAATCGGAGGTTTCAGCACTTCACAAGTGGAGTTTTACCAGGGCAAATAAAAAATGAAGATATACAAATAAATACCCTTTAATGTTGTGCAATATATTGTATATCCTTAATCACTTCAATTTGCTACCATCGTGAGCAAAATCATATTCTACAAAAAAAACTTACACTGCATCATTCCACTTGGCTGAAATCCTAGTAACAATATGTTAAACACACCCAACGTGGGCTACTCCATGCAGATCGAGTGTGCTTCATAAATAAGGGCACAGCGTAACAAAGCAAAGATGTAATGCTAAACCATTACAAATCATTTGTTAGACTGCAGTTGGAATATTATGCCAAGTTTTGGACATCCTGCTATAGAAAGGACTTAAAGGCCATGGAACAAAAATGCAGAAATGACCGAAATGCTGCAGATGATGAAGTGTCAGTAATGAGGAGAAAATGGGAGAAACTGGGCCTTTTCCTATGAGAACAGAGAAAGTTAATTGAACAATTGAGTTCAAAAATATAAAATTAGATAGGTAAAATATTACACTAGTTGGTGACTTGGTAACAAGATGCATGTACATACAATTTTAAAAACACATCCAGAGGTTAGAACATAGTCTGTCTTACCAGCAACAGTGGTAGAAACACTTTTAAAAGGGAGGTGGATGAATATTTGAAACATAAAAATGCATGTGGGAATAAGAAAGAGGTAGGGGAATGAGGCTAAATGAATGACTTTCAGAGATCTGACACCAGCCACCTTGACTGAGCCTTTATCTATGCTGTGAAAACTATCAAGCATAGCTATACAAGTAATAAAGGGGAAAAAACTGCAAATAATTGAAATAAAAGTTGCTGAGAATATAAGGCCAGTTGTACATAAACAGAAAAGGCAGTCTAATGTCTTGCATATAATCCTGCTACTGAATAATATAAAATATATCTGCTTATTCCTAGTTCATTTAAGCAGTATAAAACGAAGGGCCCATTTATCACCTTAGGTGGACACAAAAGAAGAACAGTGAAGAGAAGCCTGACCAATAATTTTCTCTTGAAGATCAATTACTGTTTGTGGGAGCTTGCTGTGTGTAAACTGACTGTTGTTTCCGACACCACAACAGTGATGACACTTCAAAAGGTACTTCATTGGCTGAAACCACTTTGCACCATTTTGATAATAAAATGTGCTATACGGAAATTCTGGTTCATTCCCTTCTTAAATTAATTTTAAATTGGCTGCTTCACTACCTGCATTGCTATCTTCCCCCTGACTCATTGTTCAAATTACAGGCTTCCTATATTGTTATCGTTTTCTTTATTGAGACAGCATCAGTTATAGATGGTTTAACACATATAGTAATTTAATTAATCATTAATGGGTTCATAAATTAGTAGACAAAAACTATATTGTGGAGTTATCCATTTCCAGGAATGGTTGTGACTGTAATGCCTGTCAATTCTGGTCTCTTGTTTCCCCCCTTCTAATTGGGGATTAAGATAAGTAAACAATTTCACCAAGAAAATTATACCAATATTACAGCAAAAAAAAACAGGCTAAGACAGTTCCTCATCCCCCCTGGCCACTTTAATAGTTAAAATATTTGTTGTTCTCAAGTAGAGAGACATTGGTGCTCAATCCAGGTGCACCTCACTAACAGTGGAAGCACCCAAGTAAAACTTCTGTCACAGCTCCCATGTTGTCCGATTCATATCAGACCCTTTGCTCAGTAGCCTATAACTGGAACCTTGGTTACTCACTTCAAAGACTACAATGTACTGCTGTGATTATCCAGTGACAGGATCCAGCATACGCCATACAATTCAGGATCTAGTGGAGCTTTGAAAATCAAACGGCAAACGTATCCGGGTTCTGAATGAGTGAGGCGCAGCAAAGATCAGGAATCAATTACTACCCAAGTAACACATGAGGAGCCTGTTGGTATGTGTATTGTCAGTGATGCATACTGCATCAACATTCATTACCCCAAACTCTCACTTTCCCCTTCCATTCTAAAAGTTTAAAAATAATGCCCAGGTTCCGGAGTTCAACACAGGTTACAATAAAACCCTTGATTACAGATCAAAACAAAGGTTAATAGCTGTAAATCACAGCAAAATATTTCCACAGGTCACTGCCAATGTCACTTACGAATTAATCATATATGGAACACAGACGAAAGCAGTGTAACGAATGGAAATGATCTCACCGTAAAATGGTCAAAAACAAGAGAACACGCCAAAGTGAGCGTCCTCAATGATCAAATGAGCTTCTTCAGTATTTCTTGTAGCTTTCGGCTTCTTCCTGGAATATGGAACATTGCTGATCTTTCTCTGCCAACTGGTTCTTCAGTTCGTTCATAGTGATGTTATAACCACTTTGCTTCTCTCCGTAATTTTCCAGAGGAATAAACTTACACCCGAGGGATTCTTGTAACATGTGAAGATTCAACTAGATTTCCTTTTCTTTGTGGAGCTCGCAACTTCATCTTGAGCGTTCCTGTAATTCAAAGTCTCCGTGAGCTTCCACTACTGCTCTTCCATTCTACTGATCAAGACAGTCATCATGTCTCCATGTTGTTGAATGGTCAGGCATTCCTTGTAAATATGTTATGTTGACCTTCATAGCAAGAGGATTTGAGTACAAGGATAGGGATGTTTTGCTGCAGTTGTGTAAGTTGTTGGTGAGGCCACATCTGGAGTAGTGTGTGCAGTTTTGGTGTCCTTATCTGAGGAAGGATGTCCTTGCTATAGGAGGTGTACAGCGAAGGTTTACCAGGCTGATTCCTGGGATGGCAGGTCTGTCATGAGGCGAGACTAAGTTGGTTAGGATTATATTCACTGGAGTTCAGAAGAGTGAGAGGGGATCTCATAGAAACTTATAAAATTCTAACAGGGTTAGACAGGGTAGATTCAGAAAGAATGTTCCTAATGGTGGGGGAGTCCAGAAATAGGGGTCATAGTTTGAGGATAAGAGGTAAACCTTTTAGAACTGAGGTGAGGAGAAATTTCTTCACCCAGTGGATGGTAAATGTGTGGAATTCACTACCATAAAATGTAGGTGAGGCCAAAACATTGTGTGATTTCAAGAAATTAATCTGCTTTTGTATATTTGGTTCTTCAGAGTTAGCTCGTATCCTTGGGTCTTCTGTTGCCAGCTTTCTCTGGGATCTCTTGCTGTCCACAGAGTTGTCTCTCCCATTGAGCCCTTGGTGGAATTGCCCTCTCCCGCTGGGAGTTTTTTCTTTTGTTCTCATTATGATCTGCAGGCTTCTCTATTTAACCCCGCCAGCCTTTTTATTTTTGCAGAGTTTTGTTTTAAGCCTTGTTCTAGCTTCTACAATCTGAGTCTTTGGATCCGCCACCTATTCTACAATGCAAGTACAGCATTTTTATTTCTATTTTTGCTCACTTGTGTCTGGCCTGGTTTCTTAACTCTTGTCACTCAGGGTCTTGCAATTTTTGTAGTGCTGCTCACTGTCATGTGAACTTTGCTCTCCTTCACTCAGAGGTCTTGCAATTTTTCTTCTTGGGTGCACATCTCCCTCTAGTCAATTGCTTTTAGTTTTGCATATCTTGAAAACCTGTCTGGGTTCATGCGTTTAACTGTCACTTTTCTTACTGCCTTTGATCACCACCACCATGGTACTTCCGCTGTCAGTCATTATTGCCAAAAAGAGTGCAGAAAAGATTTACTAGGATGCTACCGGGGCTTGATGGTTTCAGTTGTGAGAGGCTGGATAGACTAGGACTTTTTTCTCTGGAGCTTAATGGGTGATCCTCTAGAGGTCTATAAAATAATTGAGGGGCATAGATCAGCTAGATAGTCAATATCTTTTCCCAAAGGTAGGGGAGTCTAAAACTAGAGGGCATAGGTTTAAGGAGAGAGGGGAGAGATACAAAAGGGTCCAGAGGGGTAATTTTTTTCACAGAGGGTGGTGAGTGTCTGGAACAAGCTGCCAGAGGTAGTAGTAGAGGCAGGTACAATTTTGTCTTTTAAAAAGCGTTTAGACAGTTACATGGGTAAGATGGGTATAGAAGGATATCGCCAAATGCGGGCAATTGGGCCTAGCTTAGGGGTGGCATGGACAAGTTGGGCCGAAGGGCCTGTTTCCATGCTGTAAACCTCTATGAATCCCACCGTTGCTACCATGATGTAATCCGAGTTCTTTAGATGTCTCAATGAGATCTTGAAATGTATGTTTAAACATGAGCCATTTATTGTTAGTCCATAACTATTTGCATATCCATCTTGCATGATGCTGTTACCATGCTGTTAGCCATACAGGCTGGCTGCTTTCGGAGTGAGAATGTTCTCTCAGAATCTCTTCCCTTGTGATCATTTGAATGTCTCTGCTAATTAGGATATTAACAAATTACAATGGCTCCAATTAGTTGGAAAATAATTGCATTGTAGTTAACTAAATTATGGGTACAGGACCTCAAATCCAGCTATCAGACAACTGGTGCTGTCTGAAAACCAAACTTTAGGGCCATACAAGAATTTTAAATTAATGAGAAGGGGGAGTTGCTGCAGTGAAGAGGTGGCATGCCCAGTAGTCATGTTTTGTGTGCCTGACATGGAGTGGTTTAGCAACCCTTGATTCCACCTAGCTTGGAACACTTGGAACAGTACTGGAAGTTACTGCATAGTTGGCTTCACATGCCCCCATGTTCGAGCAGTCAGAGATGCGGCAGAGACGGTTGAACACACGAAGGAAGAACAAAAGACTTGCAGAATCGAATGAGGTATTTGGCTATGTATCGTACTTGGGATTCGTGCCTATGCCTACTCTTGCTACAGGATTGAGTTTTGATGCCATTAAGGCCACCCAAATGAAAGCACAGGCTTAAATTCAAACATTCAAATTGATTCCCAAATGCCTTTAAGTTTCAAGAACACTGGCTGAGAGTTCAAGGATAGTTATTATAGATTACTGTACAATCTTCCATTGACTAAATAAAAGTTTTCAGTTACAACTGTTGTTCAACATCATTTCAGTTGGATCGATCTTGCACTGCTTTAGCGAAGTGGGGTGGGAGGGTGGAAATAATTATGAAATCCAATGGATGAGAAGTTAATTTATATCAGCAGACATGGCTTTAACCTAAGGTGCTTTGCAATCATATAATTTGGTTTTCATTTGTCTCCTATTCACTGAATTAGAGAGTTCTGATTTTTTGTTTCTGACTCCTTGCCAGTTTCAGGCCTCTACCTGTAGTGTGAATTCATTTCGCAACTTTTACATAAAAAAGTATTGCATACTAAACTGGAAGAATACAACTATAAGCCAGTTTTGCATTGCACAAATTAAAAAATTTGAATGCATGAAATTTATAAGGTAGCATATTGATGAGGTGTGCAAAAATCACAAACTGGATCGACCATTTCTAGAGCAGATATCTCAAATATTACCAGTGTTAGCAATAAGTTGGGAGTACATACTGTTTTAGATGTGTTGCTTCATGTTGAATGTACAACACGACAGGACAATTGCTATCAAACAGCATCTGCTCAGCAGTAACCTGCTCAGTGATGCCCGGTTTGGTTTTCGCCAGGGTCACTCAGCTCGTGACCTCATTATAGCCTTGGTTCAAACACGGACAAAAGAGCTGAATTCCAAAGGAGAGAAGTGTGATAGCCCTTGGCATCAAGGGTGCATTCAACCGACTGTGGCATCAAGGAGCCCGAGCAAAACTGGAATCAATGGGTGTCGGGGCAAACTCTCCACTGCTAGTACTCATGCCTAGTACATCGGAAGATGATTGTGGTTGTGGAGGGTCAGTCATTTCAGCTCCAGGACATTTCTGCAGGAGTTCCTCAGGGTCGTGTCCTCGGCCCAACAATCTTCAGCTGCTCCATCAATGACCTTCCCTCCGCCATAGGGTCAGAAATGGGGATGTTCACCGATGTTGCACAATGTTCAGCACCATTCACGACTCCTCAGATACTGAAGCAATCCTTGTTCAAATGCAACAAGATCTGGACAATATTCAGGCTTGGGCTGACAAGTGGCAGGTAACATTCACAAATGCCAGGCAATGACCATCACCAATAAGAGACACTCTAACCACTGCCCCTTGACATTCAATGGTGTTACCATCACTGAATCCCCCACTGTCAACATCCTTGGGGTTACCATTGACCAGAAACTCAACTGCTCTCACCACATAAACACAGTGGCAACAAGAGCAGGTCAAAGACTAGGAATACTGTGGCAAGTAACTCACCACCTGACTCCCAGAGATTTTCCACCATCTACAAGGTACAAGTCAGGAGCGTGATGGAATATTCCCCACTTGCCTGGATAGGTGCAACTCCAACAATGCTCAAGAAGCTTCACACCATCCAGAGTAAAGCAGCCCACTTGATTGCTATCCCATTCCCTAACACTGACTCTATCCATCACTGACGCTCAGTAACAGCAATGTATACTATCTACAAGATGCACTGCAGCAATTCACCAAAGATCCTTAGACAGCACCTTCCAAACCCATGACCACTTCCATCTAGAAAGACAAGGCAGCAAATACACGGAAACACCATCACCTGCAAGTTCCCCTCCGAGTCACTCACTATCCTGACTTGGAAATATATAGCCATTCCTTCGCAGTCGCTGGGTCAAAATCCTCGAATTCCCTCCATAACGGCATTGTGGGTCAACCCATAGTACATGGACTGCAGCAATTCAAGGCGGCGGATCACCACCACCTTCTCGAGGCCAACTAGGGATGAGCAATAAATGACCAGCCAGCGCCACCCATGTCCCACGAATGAATAAAAAAAATTGACCTAACTTGTTTATGCCTATGTTTATACTCCACTTGAGCCTGCTCCCACTCTTCATCTAATCTTTCATTTCATCCAAGCTTCCTATTCCTTTCTACCTCATGAATTTGGCATTCATGACAAAGCCACGCCTGTTTATCCAAAGTAGAACATAGAACACTATAGCGCAGTAAGTACAGGCCCTTCGGCCCTCAATGTTGCGCCGACCAGTGAAACCAATATAAAGCCCTTCTTATCTACACTATTCCAATATCATCCATATGTTTATCCAATAACCATTTGAATGCTCTTAATGTTGACGAGTCCACCACTGCTGCAGACAGGGCATTCCACGCCCTTACTACTCTCTGAGTAAAGAACCTACCTCTAACATCTGTCCTATATCTCTCACCCCTCAATTTAAAGCTATGTCCCCTCGTGCTAGCCATCACCATCCAAGGAAAAAGGCTCTCACTATCCACCCTATCTAATCCTCTGATCATCTTGTATGCCTCTATTAAGTCACCTCTTAACCTTCTTCTCTCTAACGAAAACAACCTCAAGCCCCTCAGCCTTTCCTCATACGATTTTCCCACCAAACCAGGCAACATCCTGGTAAATCTCCTCTGCACCCTTTCCAACACTTCCACATCTTTCCTATAATGCAGCGACCAGTACGCAATACTCCAAATGCGGCCACACCAGAGTTTTGTACAGTTGCAGCATGACCTCCTGGCTCCGAAACTCAATCCCTCTACCAATAAAAGCTAACACACCGTACGCCTTAACAACCCTATCAACCTGGGTGCCAACTTTCAGGGATCTATGCACACGGACACCCAGATCCCTCTGTTCATCCACACTACCAAGTATCTTACCATTAGCCCAGTACTCTGTATTCCTGTTACTCCTTCCAAAGTGAATCACCTCACACTTTTCCGCATTAAACTCCATTTGCCACCTCTCAACCCAGCTCTGCAACTTATCTATGTCCCTCTGTAACCTGCCACTTCCCTCCGCACTGTCTACAACTCCACCGACTTTAGTGTCATCCGCAAATTTACTAATCCATCCTTCCACGCCCTCATCCAGGTAAAGTACAGGAGACAAATCATACTGCTGTAACATCTCAAGATATGACCTGATTATCTGAAGGAAAATGCAACTGGAAGAGTCAGAAATCCTCAGACAAAAAAAGTCTTGTAGTAACAAAGTTCCCATTGAGACACAAAAGGGAAATTGTGCATAAAACAGACGTTCAATGCTCCATGGCAGATCTGTGTCAAAGTACCAATGCTGAGACCAGATTTTAAGAGGCGGAAACCTTATGCAAAATAATGAAGCAAGCTATCCTGAAAACAAAAGACAATTTAACAGGCAAGCTTTAACCATATCGACTGCAAAATTGGCATTTTTAAAATGGTTCCCATCCCAGGGTTTTACGTGATGCTGTCAAGAACACTGAAGATGCCCCAACTATAATTATCCAGAGTTCTCATAAAACTAGAAAATTGCACATGTGGCTCTGCTATTTACAAAAAAGCGAAAAGGGGAAACAAGGGAATTTTAGACTAGTCACCCGATCATCTTTATCGGAAAATTACTAGTTTATAAAGACGTTAGTGTGACTGAACACTGAAAATATTTCAGCTGATCAAAGACGGTAAACATGGTTTGTGAAAGGTAGGTCATACCTGACTTTCTCAGAAGACTAAGGAAATTTGGCTTGTCAGCTATAACTCTCACCAACTTTTACAGATACACCATAGGAAGCATTCTTTCTGGTTGTCTTACAACTTGGTATGGCTCCTGCTTTGCCCAAGACCGCAAGAAACTACAAAAGGTCATGAATGTAGCCCAATCCATCACACAAACTAGCCTCCCATCCATTGACTCTGTCTACACTTCCCGCTGCCTCGGCAAAGCAGCCAGCATAATTAAGGACCCCACGCACTCCGGACATTCTCTCTTCCACCTTCTTCCTTCGGGAAAAAGATACAAAAGTCCGAGGTCATGTACCAACCGACTCAAGAACAGCTTCTTCCCTGCTGCTGTCAGACTTTTGAATGGACTTACCTTGCATTAAGTTGATCTTTCTCTACACCCTAGCTATGACTGTAACACTACATTCGGCACTCTCTCGTTTCCTTCTCTATGTACGGTATGTTTTGTCTGTACAGCACTCAAGAAACAATACTTTTCACTATGTTAATACATGTGACAATAATAAATCAAATCAAAACCTGTTTGAACTTAAGGTGACCATTAACTGAGTAATTGATGGCAAATTGTTGGTGATTTAGGAAAATTAGTGGCAGATATGCTAATTAGCAGGATAAGGCTAGTGGTATCCCACAAGGAATTGAGGTGAGGCCTCAGCTATTCAAAAAATGACTGATGACTTAGCTGTTGGAATAGAAAGCGACTCATCAAAGTTTGCCAACGACACCACAATAGGTGGCATTGTAAGCATGGAGGCATAAAATTGGAGACAGACGTTAACACATTAAATGAATGAAATACATTCACCAACATTTTGTCCAAGTAGATAAATGTGAAGTCATCTATCCTGAATTACAAAAGGATAGAATTGAGTACTTTCAAAACGGAGAAATGTTTGCAACAGTCGGGATCCAAAGGACCCATGTACAAAACTCAAAAAAGTCATAAACAGGTTCAGAATTGAATTGAAAAGGGCTAATGAAATACTGACCTTTATATCTTGAGGATTAGAACACAACCAAGCTGAAATCATGCCTCAGTTACACAAAGTCCTGGAGTGCTGTGAGCAGTTCTATGCACTACACCAGAGGAAGGATACACTGGTCTTGAGGACTGCTTTATATTAGCATTGTATTCCATGGAACTTCAAAGGTTAAAGTGTGATTTGAGATTTGATTGAAGCTTTCAAAGATATTAAACGGAAGAGATAATTAAACTGTTTCTACTGGTTGGAGAATCTAGGGCTAAGGGCACAGTCTAAAATTAGAGCCAGACTTTTCAGATTACAAAACACTCCTGAAGGTAAGATCGCCATAGTCCAGAGCCTTCTTTGAGAGCTGACTGGTGGTGGTGTAATTTGAGGATCACCACATCTCAGGTGAGGGGCAAGGTTTAGAAGGTGGGGCCTTCAATAACCTCAACCATTACGGGAATTGAGCCCATGCTGTTGGTGTCACTCTGGATCACAAACCAGACTTCCAGCCAACTGAGCTAACCAACTCCCCATGCCTCTGAACACGGTGAATTTTGGAACTTGCAAATAGCAACTGCGCAAGACCAATTAATTTTAAATTTCATATTGATGGATACTTTGTCAACAGAAATAATTAAGGAATGTGTTATGAAGGGGGAGGTTGATCTCCTCGCTGAGAACTAACACTCAACCACTCAAAGAGAAGTACCTCGCTTCATAACCTGTTAAAAGAGTGAGAAAAGGTGTAATATCTGCGCTTCAGCAACTTTTAGTGGTTAAATCAAAATAACTACCTGAGACTCTCTCTGAAAAAGCAACAAGTAACATTTATCTAACTGTGAACAGGTTAACTAAATTATTAACAAACTGAATAAAATACTATTCTAATGGAATGCTGTTTAGATCATTACTAACAAAGAAATATAGATCATTATATATAGATCATTACTAACAAAGAAATATAGAATTCTTAGTCATTCTCAAAATTCAAACCAGGTTTGTCGTCTTCCGGAATCTTCTGTCTTCTTTGCTGATTTCTTCGGCCTTCACTATCGAAATGAAGCTTTCTTTTAAGACATAAATGTGACTGCTTTACTGGCAGAAACAGTTGTTGTCTGTGACTCTCTCTCAAGCTGTGAGCTGTGGCAGAAGCCGTTGCTGTCTGGCTCTCTGGAGCTGGCTCTTATACCCCTGAGTATAGGATTGGTTCACAGGTTACCAAAACATCAAATTCAAACCTGATAGGCTGCTGCTATTCAAATGCCTAGTTTAAACTGATTGGTTAAAATTTCAAAATAACCTGTTGTCTTGGTAGTACTACTGCCTAGCCTCACGATACAATGTGTACTGCATTTGCACCTACATCTCGTAACTCTCTAAGCATAGCAAAAAACTATCTTTAACAGACCATGCAATTTTACAACTCTTTTTATAATTTTACAAACACTTCTACAAATACATAAAGAGCAAAAGAGTAACAAGGGAGAGAGTAGGGCCTCTTAAGGATCAACAAGTTCATCTATGTGCGGATCCACAAGAGATGGGTGAGATCCTAAATGAATATTTCTCATCAGTATTTGCTGTTGAGAAAAGCATGGATGTTAGGGAACTTGGGGAAATAAATAGTGATGTCTTACAGAGAAAGAGGTGCTGGAAGTCTTAAAGTGCACCAAGGTTAGATAAATCCCCAGGACCTGATGAAGTGTATCCCAGGACATTGTGGGAGGCTAGGAAGGAAATTGCGGGTCCTCTAGCAGAGATATTTGAATCATCAATAGTCACAGGTGAGATGCCTGAAGATTGGAGGGTGGCAAATGTTGGGCTGTTTGTGCAAAGGGCTGCAGGGAAAAGCCTGGGAACTACAGGCCAGTGAGCCTCACATCTGTGGTGGGTAAATTGTTGGAAGGTATTTTGACAGACAGGATCTACAGGCATTTAGAAATACAAGGACTGATTAGGGACAGTCAGCATGGTTTTCTGAGTGGAAAATCATGTCTCACAAATTTGAGTTTTTTGAAGGGGTAACCAAGAAGGTAGATGAGGGCAGTGCAGTTGATGTTGTCAACATGGACTTTAGCATGGCTAAATGGATACAAAATTGACTTCTTGACAGAAGCCAGGGAGTGTTGTAAGGAGTTGTTTTTCAAACTGGGGGCTTGTGACCAGCGGTGCGCCTCAGGGATCGGTGCTAGGTATTTGTCATTTATATTAATGATTTGGATGAGAATATAGGAGGCATGGTTAGTAAGTTTGCAGATGACACCAAGATTGGTGGCATTGAGGCTAGTGAAAAGAGTTATCTCCAATTGCAATGGGATCTTGGTCAATTGGGCCAGTGGGCTGATGAATGGCAGATGGAGTTTAATTTAGATAAATGCGAGGTGATGCATTTTGGTAGATTGAACCAGGGCAGGACTTACTCAGTTAATGGTAGGCTGCTGGGGAGAGTTACAGAACAAAGAGATCTAGGGGTACATGTTAATCGCTCCTTGAAAGTGGAGTCACAGATGGACAGAATAGTGAAAAAGGCATTCAGCATGCTTGGTTTCATTGGTCAGAACATTGAATACAGGAGGTGGGACGTCTTGTTGAAGTTGTACAAGACATTGGTAAGGCCACACTTGGAATATTGTGTACAGTTCTGGTCACCCTATTATAGAAAGGATATTATTAAACTAGAAAGAGTGCAGAAAAGATTTACACGGATGCTACCTGGACTTGATGGTTTGAGTTATGAGAGGCTGGATAGACTGGGACTTTTTTCTCTGGAGCGTAGAAGGCTGAGGGGTGATCTTATAGAAGTCTATAAAATGAGGGGCACAGACAGCTCGATAGTCAATATATTTTCCCAAAGGTAGGGGAGTCTAAAACTAGATCGCATAGATTTAAGGGGAGAGGGGAGAGATTCAAAAGTGTCCAGAGGGACAATTTTTTCACACAGAGGATGGTGAGTGTCTGGAACAAGCTGTCAGAGGTAGCGGTAGAGGCGGGTACAATTTTGTCTTTTAACAAGCATTTAGACAGTTATATGGGTAAGGTGGGTATAGAGGGATATGAGCCAAATGCGGGCAATTGGGATTAGCTTAGGGGTTTTAAAAAAAAGGGCGGCATGGACAAGTTGGGCCAAAGGGCCTGTTTCCATGCTGTAAACCTCTATGATTAACTTCACAACATATAGAAAAAAGAATATATGTGGAGCTAGTCCATGAATTCAAGAGAAGCATAGTGGTAATGTCACTGGACTAGTAATCCAGAGGCCAAGGTTAATGCCCTGAATCAAACCCGGACCCCTGGTGCTGTGCGGCAGTAGTGCTAACCACTATGCTCCTGTGCTGCCTCTGTTAAAACCCATCTGGTTCAATGATGTTCCTTTCAGGAAGGAAATTTGCTGTCCTTACCTATTCATAGCCACGAGTTTTACAGCATAGAAAGAGGCCTCTCAGCCTATCGTATCTGTGCCAACCAGATACCAATCCATTCTAATCCCATTTTCCAGCATGTGATCTATAGCTTTGTATGCTCTGACGTTAAGTGCTCATCTGTTTCTTAAATGTTATGAGGGTTCCTGCCACTACCACCCTTAGTAGAAAAAGTTTCTCCTCAAATCCCCTCACCTTAAATCTGTGCCACCTGGTTATTGACCCCTCTAAAGGGGGAAAAGCTTCTTTTTTCTACCCTATCTATATCCCTCAATTTTATACACCTTCATCAGGTCCCCCTTCAACTTTCACTGCTCTAAGAAAAATAACCTTAGCCTCTCTTCATAGCTGAAAACACTCCAGCACAGGCAACATCCTGGTGAATCTCTTCCGCAATCTTTCTAGTGCAATCATATCTTTCCTAGTGTGGAGATCAGGACTCTAGCTATAGCCTAACGAGCATTTTATATAGCCCCATCATAACCTTCCTGCTCTGCCTGGGCTAATAAAAGCAAGAATCCCACGTGGCTTCTTAACCACTCATCTACCTGTCCAGTTGCCATCTGTGATCTTTGGACATACATACCAAGGTTCTTGTGGTCCTCTATACTTCCTAGCATCCTACCTGGATTGTATATTCCCTTGCCTTGTTCGTCCTTCCAAAATGCAACACTTTTCAGGGTTAAATTCCATTTACCACTGTTCTGTCATTTGTCTAGCCCATCTACATCACCCTGTAATCTAAGGTTTATTCCTCGCTATTTACCACACCACCAATTTTTGTGTCATGTGCACACTTACTGATTATACCCACATTCAAGTAAAACCCATTAACGTATATAACAAACAGCAAGGGACCCAGCACCAATTCATTGGGAACAAGCTTCGAGTCACAAAGACAACCTCCACCAACAACCTCTGCCCCCTGCCACTAAGCCAATTTTGGATCCAATTTACCAAACTGCCCTGGATGCCATTGGCTCTTATCCTCTTGATGAATCTCCCATGCAGAATCTTGTCAAAAGCCTTAGGTCTATGTCACCTTCTCAAAAAATTCAATCAAATTTGTTGGATATGATCTCCCCCTGACAAAGCTGTGTTGACGACCCTTGATTAATCCTTGCCTCTCCAAGTGGTGAATAATTCTGCCCCTCAGAATTTTTTCCAATAATTTCCCTACCGCTGACATCAAACTCACTAGCCAGTAATTACCTGGTTTATCCCTACTTTTCTTGTTGAATAACCGTTAGCTTTCCTTTAGTTTTCTGGCACCTCTCCTGTGGTGTGGAGATGCTGGCGTTGGTCTGGGATAAGCATAGTAAGAAGTCTCACAACACCAGGTTAAAGTCCAACAGGTTTATTTGGTAGCACAAGCTTTCGGAGTGTCGCTCCTTCTACAGGTGAGTGAAGAGTTGTGCTCACAAACAGGACATGCATAGATACAGACTCAATTTACAAGATGATGGTTGGATTGCAAGTCTTTACAGGTAATCAAGTCTTAAAGGTACAGACAATGTGAGTGGAGAGAGGGTTAAGCACAGGTTAAAGAGATGTGTATTGTCTCCAGTCAGGACAGTTAGTGAGATTTTGCAAGCCCAAGCAAGTCATGGGGGTTACAGATAGTGTGACATGAACCCAAGATCCCGGTTGAGGCTGTCCTCATGTGTGCGGAACTTGGCTATCAGATTTTGCTCGGCGGTTCTGCATTGTCATGTGTCGTGAAGGCTGCCTTGGAGAACGCTTACCCGAAGATCAGAGGCTGAATGCCCGTGACTGCTGAAGTGTTCGCCAACAGGAAGAGAACACTCCTGCCTGGTGATTGTCGAGCGGTGTTCATTCATTCGCTGTCGTAGCATCTGCATGGTCTCGCCAATGTACCATGCCTCGGGACATCCTTTCCTGCAGCGTATCAGGTAGACAACGTTGGCCGAATTACAAGAGTATGTACCGTGTACCTGGTGGATGGTGTTCTCACATGAGATGATGGCATCCATGTCGATGATCTGGCATGTCTTACAGAGGTTGCTGTGGCAGTGTTGTGTGGTGCCGTGGTCACTGTTCTCCTGAAGGCTGGGTAGTTTGCTGCGGACAATGCTCTGTTTGAGGTTGTGCGTTTGTTTGAAGGCAAGAAGTGGGGGTGTGGGGATGGCCTTGGCGAGATGCTCGTCTTCATCGACGCGTTGAAGGCTCCGGAGAAGATGCCGTAGTTTTTCCGTTCCGGGAAAGTACTGGACGCCGAAGAGCACTCTGTCCGCTGTGTCCCGTGTTCGTCTTCTGAGGAGGTCGGTGCGGTTTTTCGCTGTGGCGCGTCGGAACTGTCGATCGATGAGTCGAGCACTATATCCTGTTCTTACGAGGGCGTCTTTAGGTGTCTGTTGCGATCGTCCTCATCTGAGCAGATCCTGTGTATACGGAGGGCTTGTCCGTAGGGGATGGTTTCTTTAATGTGCTTAGGGTGGAAGCTAGAGAAGTGGAGCATCATGAGGTTATCCGTGGGCTTGCGGCACAGTGAAGTGCTGAGGTGACCTTCCTTGATGGAGATGCATATGCCCAAGAAAGCAACCGATTCTGGAGAGTAGTCCATGGTGAGTCTGATAGTGGATGGAACTTGATGATGTCATCATATAGTTGTTTCAGTGATTGTTCGCCATGAGTCCAAAGGAAGAAATGCATGAAGATGTTGGCATATTGAAGTGCGAATGCGAAATGAGAAACTTGAGAAACTCGGCATCACCACCAGCAATAACCAAGCCTCCCCCGGTATCACAGTAGAAAACAGTACCACTGCAGGGAAGTCCATTGTCAACTTGTCGGACTACACAATTCAACCAGACGAAATTAAAGTTCTCAGCCGAGGGCTCAATTTCTGCCCCACCACCAAAATGGACCCCATCAGTCTCGCAGCAGACACAGAGGAATTCATCAGACGAATGAGGCTGCGGGAGTTCTTCCACAAACCCCAGGAGGCCAATAGTGAACACAATGAGACAGCCAATGAACTGGAACAGCCGACAGAGATCCGCGGTGCAGCGAACGAAGAGGAAAGAGTTGAATTGGACTCCTCCGGAAGGCCGCTGCCCTTGACTCGACATGTATGCCCAAGCCGTTGGAGGTGCATCAATGCCAGATTCATCAGCCGCACTCACAAGACAGCCCCGAACATCACCCAAGCACAACGCAACGCCATCCGCGCTCTAAAGACCAATCCCAACATTGTCATCAAACCAGCAGACAAAGGAGAAGCCACTGTCATACTGAACAGAATGGATTATTGCAAAGAAGTGTACCGACAACTGAACAACGAGGAACATTACAGACAGTTACCCGCAGATCCAACCAAAGGATATACCTGTTAACTCAACAGACTGATCAAGACTTTTGATCCGGACCTTCAGAGAACCCTCCGTGCTCTCATCTCACATACTCCCCGCGTTGGAGATCTCTACTGCCTCCCGCAGATACACACCCGGCCATCAGGCAATGGGACCCTGTGTGAGAACCTCTCCGGCTATGTCGAGGTCATCCTGAAGCCCATTGTATAAAGAACCCCCAGCTTCTGTCGCGACACTACGGACTTCCTACAGAAACTCAGCACACATGGAGCAGTTGAACCATGAGCACTCCTCACCACAATGGATGTCTCGGCACTCTACACCAGCATCCCCCATGACGACGGCATTGCTGCAACTGCCTCAGTACTCAACGCCGATAACTGCCAATCTCCAGGTGCAATTCTACAATTCAGCATCTTCAGCCTGGACCACAACGTCTTCACCTTGAACAACCAGTTCTTCATCCACACACACGGAACAGCCATGGGGACCAATTTCGTACCTCAATATGCCAACATCTTCATGCACAGGTTCAAACAAGACCTATTCACTGCACAGGACCTTCAACCGACGCTATACACTAGATACATCAATGACATTTTCTTCCTTTGGGCTCATGGTGGACACTCACTGAAACAACTGTATGATGGAATCAACAAGTTCCATCCCACCATCAGACTCACCATGGACTACTCTCCGGAATCGGTTGCATTCTTGAACACACGCATCTCCATCAACGATGGTCACCTCAGCACTTCAGTGTACCGCAAGCCCACGGATAACCTCACGATGCTCCACTTCTCCAGCTTCCACCCTAAACACGTTAAAGAAGCCATCCCCTACGGCCAAGCCCTCCGTATACACAGGATCTGCTCAGATGAGGAGGATTGCAACAGACACCTACAGACGCTGAAAGCCGCCCTCATAAGAACAGGATATGGCGCACAACTCATCGATCGACAGTTCTGATGCGCCACAGCGAAAAACCGCACCGACCTCCTCAGAAGACAAACATGGGACATGGCAGAGAGTACCCTTCGTCATCCAGTACTTCCCCGGAGCAGAGAAGCTACGACATCTTCTCCGAAGCCTTCAACATGTCATCGATGAGGACGAGCATCTCGCCAAGACCATCCCCACACCCGCACCTCTTGCCTTCAAACAACCACACAACCTCCAACAGACCATTATCCACAGCAAACTATCCAGCCTTCAGGAGAACAGTGACCACAACACCACACAACCTCTGCAAGATGTGCTGGATCATCAACACGGATGCCATCATTTCACGTGAGAACACCATCCACCAGGTACACGGTACATACTCTTGCGACTCGGCCAACGTTGTCTACCTGATACGCTGCAAGAAAGGATGTCCCGAGGCATGGTACATTGGGGAGACCATGCAGACGCCAAGACAACGGATGAATGAACATCGCTCGACAATCACCAGGCAGGAGTGTTCTCTTCCTGTTGGCGAACACTTCAGCAGTCACGGGCATTCAGCCTCTGATCTTCGGCTAAGCGTTCTCCAAGGCGGCCTTCACGACACACGACAACACAGAATCGCCGAGCAAAAACTGATAGCCAAGTTCCGCACACGAGGACGGCCTCAACCGGGACCTTGGGTTCATATCACACTATCTGTAACCCCCATGACTTGCCTGGGCTGGCAAAATCTCACTAACTGTCCTGGCTGGAGACAATACATACCTCTTTAACCTATGCTTAACCCTCTTTCCACTCACATTGTCTGTACTTTTAAGACTTGATTACCTGTAAAGACTTGCATTACAACCACTATCTTGTAAATTGAGTCTGTATTTATGTATGCCGTTTGTGAACACAACTCTTCACTCACCTGAAGAAGGAGCGACGCTCTGAAAGCTTGTGCTACCAAATAAACCTGTTGGACTTTAACCTGGTGTTGTGAGACTTCTTACTGTACCTCTCCTGTGGCCAGAGAGGATTTGAAAATAGCACCAGAGCCGCTAGGATGCATCTCAACTGAGCCTGGGACTTACCCACTTTTAAACCCACTAACACCTCCTTCTAAATGCTAAATTGTTCAATTATATCACAGTCCCTCTCCCTTCTTTCTATATAGAATCATAGAATCCCCTCAGTGCAGATGGAGGCCATTTGGCCCATCGAACCTGTGCCGACCACAATCCCACCCAGGCCCTAGTTAACACTGATGGAAAATACTAATTTATTAACTTACCTACCTCTTTCGGCTCCACACACAGGTTGCCACTTAGGTTTCTAATGGACCCTACTCCTTCCATGGTTACCCTCTTATCCTTAATATACTTATAAAACACCATGGGATTTTACTTTATTATGCCCACCAGTGTTTTTTCACGGCCCCTCTATGCTCTCTTTTTTTTTAAGTACTTTGCAGTATTTTCTATATTCCTCCAGGGCTTCCACTGTTCTGGGCTCCCTGAATCTGTCATAAGCCTCTATTTTTTTCCCTTGACATCCAGGGATCTCTGCACTTTAACAAGGATATCTTTAACAAGGATATGTTGGCATTGTATTCTCTACTTCCTTTTTGAATGACTTCCACTGCTCTGCTGTGGATTTTCCTACAAGTAGCTGTTCTCAGCCCACTTTGCCTAGATCCTGTCAAATCCTATTAATATTTGCTTTCCCCCAATTCAGAAACCTTATTTCTGGTCCATCTTAGTCCTTTTCCATAACTATCTTAAATCCCACTGAGTTATGGTCACTATCACCGAAATGTTCCCCCACTGACACGTCTGCCAACTGCCCGGCTTCATTCCCTAAAATTAGGTCAAGTACATCTCTTGTAGGGCTCTCTCTGTGCTGGCTCAAAAAGATCGCCTGGTTGCACTTCCAAGAATTTTGCCTCTAAGCTTTTCACACTTTGCCTTTCCCAATTAATATTGGACAAGTTGATTTCTCCTATTATCATTCCATTATTTTTACACTTGTGATTTGTCTACATATCTGCTCTCTCTCTCCATCTTCTATCTCTCCCTGATCATTTGGGGGCTTCGAGCATACTGTGGGTCTGGCCTATGTGTAACTCCAGATTCTCAGCAACGTGGTTGAATCTCAACTGCCCTCTAAAATGGCCAACTAAGCCACTCAGTTGTCCCAAACCATAGCAAAATACTCAAAAAGTCTCCAGTCAGTGGTTTAAGGTGGCAGCTGAGCAGCACCTTCAAGGGCAGTTAGGAGTGGGCAAATGCTGGCCTTGCTAGCAATACCCACATACAATGAAATAGTCGATACAAAAAAAATTCTCAACAAATAGAATAGGCTTAAAGAACTGAATGACCTACATCCCTAGAAGTGCATCAGCAAATGGGAAGGGAGCAGGCAACTTGCGAAATTCACCTCCCTCAAAGCCCACAATACTGGGTAGGGAACAAGGAGAATTAAATTTATAAAAATGTAATACAAGACAATATCAAAAGATGTGCAGGTTACGTGGGTTGGCCATGCTAAATTGCCCCTTAGTGTCCCAAGGTGTGCAGGTTAAGGGGATTAGTGGGGTAAATACGTGGAGTTACAGGGATGGGGTCTAGGCAGGCCGCTATGTTGAAGAGTCGATGTAGACCCACTGGGCCAAATGGCCTCCTTCTGCACTGTAGGATTCTATCAGATATGTAAAGATAAGCATACAACACAGCATTATTGGACTTTGTAACTGAACTTAAATGACAGCACCTTACTGCATTTCGCACTAAAATAGAGACTAGTGAGTTCAAGCTTTGAGGCAGAGACCATTACAAGTAATATTATAATATAAAAGGAGCTGAAATGCTTGCAGTGGTTTCACTGGATGACTTACTAAACAGGAGTAGCAAATGTTAATGTGTCCTGAATCTTAGAGTTACTTCTGGGCAGGAGCCTGTCTTGCCTAATGTCCAGATTCACCGTACTATGGATTTAATTGCATAAATGCTCAGACACTTAGTAGCTTGTAACTATCTTAAAATTACATTTACAGCTCAGCAAGAAAACTTTGATCTGTCCAGGTTTGTGCTAGACAGCTTGGTAAGCCTCAACAACCATCATCTACTCCAATGCCTCAACTGGCTTTCTTAGCAAAACAAGAGGCTTAAAGCTTTGTCTTATTCCTCGGTATAGATTTACCAGCCTTCATTCATCATCCAAGATTGGTTTGATTTATTATTGTCACATGTATTAGTATACAGTGAAAAGTATTGTTTCTTGCGCACTATACAAATAAAGCATACCATACATAGAGGAGGAGAGGGTGCAGAATGTAGTTTTACAGTCATAGTTAGGATGTAGAGAAAGATCAACTTAATATATAGGTCCATTCAAAAGGCTGATGGCAGCAGGGAAGAAGCTGTTTGAGTCGGTTGGTACGTGTCCTCAGACTTTTGTATCTTTCTCTCGATGGAAGAAGGAAATAGTATGTCTGGGGTGCGTGGGGGCCCTGATTATGTTGGCTGCTTTTCCGAGGCAGCGGGAAGTGTAAACAGAGTCAATGGATGGGAGGCTGGTTTGAGTGATGGACTGGGTTTCATTTACGACCCTTTGTAATTTTTTGCGGTCTTGGACATAGCAGGAACCACACCAAGCTGTGATACAACCAGAAAGAATTCTTTCTATGGTGTATCTGTAAAAGTTGGAGAGTCGTAGAGCACATGCCAAATTTCCTTAGCCCTGAGAAATTCGAGGAGTTGGTTCAAGATTGGATGACGGACAAGCCGTCAGCAAATCAAGAGCTGAGAGAGGTAGAGTTGGGTGCTTTTGTGTGAAAATAAGCAAAAAGTAAAAGCACAATTTAAAGTTGAAGGAGATTGTCTTGTGGTTGAGAGTGAGAGCATTTCACTACAACCCAATTGGGACAACAGCAATACTGGGAGAACAGGTAGAAGAGTCACAACTGGAAGTCGAGGGAGTGAAAGTGGGAAATTCACCATGCTAAGCCTAAATAGTTCATAAGAGAGAAGAAAACAAACAGGAGGAGAGCCAACCTCAATCTTCAGTAAAGTTACATAAGAACATAAGAAATAGGAGCAGGAGTAGGCCATCTAGCCCCTCGAGCCTGCTCCGCCATTCAATAAGATCATGGCTGATCTGAAGTGGATCAGTTCCACTTACCCGCCTGATCCCTATAACCCCTAATTCCCTTCCCGATCAGGAATCCAATAAACCAATTGCCATAGTATGACCTTGGAAGCTTCTCCCAGGCTGAAGCCCATCATACTTCTTTTGTTTGGTTTTCTGCTCCTTAATAACTCTCTTTACACAAGTACACACACACCAACACAGCATACATAGCTATTGTTTAAAGGCTCTATTCCAGTCAGTTTAACATGTGCTAGTTCTATTTTCGCAGGTTCGCCCAGGAAGCCCATCAGCTGTCTTGGTGCCATTTAAGCAAGGAGCATTTCATAGGCACGCAACGTGATTCACCCCACCTGTCACAAGAACCAAAACAATTACATCAATCCCCAAAAGATTAAGTTTTAAGGAGGTAGCACTAGGTGAATTACAATATGTCTTGAGAGGAGCAACTTGCAGGGATTTGACCTTCATACAACCTTGGAAAAAGATTTGTATATGAGCAAAACAGTCGGCTGGATGTATTCCAGTGTCAAAGCACCAGGTGAGGTGTTGTTTACTAATATCCAGAAGCCCACATAGCAATTGCATTTCTCAGTACCCCTTCTACAGTGGAGCATGTATCAACTCCAGGAGGATCTGCAGCAGAGTCTGTGGGGGAGAAATCCCAAGTCCACTTGGAGCACCACTTGTGAATTCACAATATTCATGGAAACTGATATTTCCCCAACCGGAGGAAAACTAGGACTAGCCTAAAAATTGGAACCAGGCCTGAGAAGAGAAATTAGAAAATTTCTGTAAACACTGGCAATACCACATTTATCACCAATTCCTAGCTGACCAAAAGCACTGTTTCAAGGTGCCACTGGTACATGGACTTCAGTTTTCTTAACACACTGTTCTGTCCATGCCAGATACAAGAGTGTGATTAGCCATAGTTGGGGTAGCCATCATCTGAGGAATCATACTTAAAGTCTGTACTTCATAGAAACCCTACAGTGCAGGAGGCCATTCGGCCCATCGAGTCTGCACCAACAGCAATCCCATCCCAGGCCCTATCCCCACAACCCCACACATTTACCCCGCTAATCCCTCTAACCTACACATTCTGGGACATTAAGGGCCAATTTAGCATGGCCAATCAACCTAACCAGCACATCTTTGGAGTGTGGGAGGAAACCGGAGCATCCAGAGAAAACCCACGCAGACACGGGGAGAATGTACAAACTCCACACAGACTATGACTCAAGCCTGGAATCGAACTCAGGTCCCTGGAGCTGTGAGGCAGCACTGCTAACCACTGTGCTACCCTTTTTTTTTGCCTTCAAATATGGATGCCTTGGGTTGAAGTGGGCATTGACCTATCATTAATCAGCTGAACACAGATGACATTGAAGTCTTTTCAGTTCAGGTAGGTCCTTGCATTGTAAGCATGGTCCCAGATGGCCACTGGACTTTGGAGCATCCAGCCAGATGATGAATTTGGATAGTCCTATCACACCATTGCTCCTGTTCCTATGGAACAATGCACTAGAGCTAAGCTGCATACATCTACGTTGCAAACATCCCTGTAGCAATCTGGAAGGGTCCAGATGCCTAAAGGCAAAGGTGATGGTGGCCCTGCCCAGGAGTAGCCACTCCATTCCTGCAATGAGGTTGATTGAGAGTTTGCTTAGTCTTTGGCACAGCTCTAGAAATGTGCCCTGCTGAACAATCTGACAAAAGACATTGACGCATCTGGGCTTTTGGAGACAGTAGAATGGGTAAAGTGGCTGCACAAAATCTGCATTGGCATTCTATCTCTCCATCAAATTCATGGAGAGGCAAACGCTGAATCCAATTCCCATAACTTAAAGCTCAATTACAGTCATAATTTATGGAGCAGTCAACTGTAAGAAATCGCTTCACAAAAAGCAAAAACGTGACCGGCATGGGCCAGCTTAACACACAGCTTCTGTACAGCGCCAACTGTGGATTTCAAGTGCTGATTGTTCATTCACATATAATAAAGTATTCAA
The DNA here is from genome assembly GCF_964213995.1 of Mustelus asterias. Classification (NCBI taxonomy): domain Eukaryota; kingdom Metazoa; phylum Chordata; class Chondrichthyes; order Carcharhiniformes; family Triakidae; genus Mustelus; species Mustelus asterias. Next base: position 78,615,723 of record NC_135803.1, on the reverse strand, counting down.
ATAGAGTTCCTACAGGAACATTAATTGCTGGTGGTCATCAGGTTTACCATCTCAGGCAGTGTGTTAAAAAGTGTAGATTGCCTCGATGCCTAAAGGCAAGTCTACATTGTAACATTATTAAAATATGAATATAGCTGAGGATTGAATGCAGTATGTGATCATCAGTAACGTAGATGTGCATGAATTATACTCAGCACAGGAAGACAGTCCCAGCCTTAGCTTGGTAGTCGCACTTACCTCTAAATTAGATGTCAGGGCTTCAAGCCCCACTCCAGAATTTGAGCACAACCTCCTAGTCAGAAATGAAGGAGGATCAGTGTACCTGCATATGTAAGGTCTGTTGATGAGGGCAAAGCAAGATAGCATAGTTTAATCCACAAAAAGTGGATGGATGATTAAAAAGCTTGATCAAAGAAGTGGGAGCTCCTTAAAAAAAAAGGAAAGGCAGCCAGGGAGGGCTCAAATACTCAAACTTCAAGGCAACAAAGGCACAAGTGAGGGTTTCAGCAGCACATTGCCTGATGCAACAGTGGAAATGGAGATGGTAGTAAGTGTCTTTTGTGATGGAGAGGATGTCGGGTCAGATGTCCATCTCACAATCACACAGCAGCAAGAAAGGGGATGAAATTTGTGGCCAAGTGTGTAAAACAATGGCTTTGATTTTCTCAGTGTTTCATTGCAGAAGATTGTGGCCCATCCAGAGGGGACAGCGGCAAGATTTAAGGAGACAGCTAGTGGTGGAAGGAAAAATGCCCAGGTCATCTCGCAATCCTGGTGTAGTATGTTGCTTTAACAGCAGAGCTTCGTAGTGTTTGATGTGATCCAGCTTGATTGCTGATGAATGCCTAAACCAGTTGTGTGCCATATATACTCAACTCAGTGCCCTTTGGACAAGATGGTGGGCATAGCAGGGGAAACGAGCAGGACGAGAGACAGCAGAGTCTTATTGACAACAAGAATATCAAAGGCACGAATGAGACTTCATTGTTCAAATTTATTTTTTTCAGGCGGCACGGTGGCACAGTGGCCAGGGACCTGGGTTCGATTCCCGGCTCAGGTCACTGTCTGTGTGGAGTTTGCATGTTCTCCCCATGTCTGCATGGGTTTCCTCCGGGTGCTCCAGTTTCCTCCCACAGTCCAAAGATGTAGAGATTAGGTGGATTGGCCATGGTAAATTGCCCTGTCAGGGGGGCTAGCTAGGGTAAACATATGGGGTTATGGGGATTGTGGTCGTGCAGACTCGATGGGCTGAATGGCCTCCTTCTGCACTGTATGATTCTATGAGAGAATGATTGCGCAGATTACCAACCAATGGCAGAGAGAAAACAAAAAGTTAGACCGTTGGAAGCTTAAAAGTGCCATTGTACAGAGCTTGGGGAAGAGATATTTTCCAGGGATGGATCCAGGAGGAAGCTATAGCCACCAATTTGCATTTATACAGTACTCTGCACATCAAAAGACAAAACATACTTGTGGAAGATGGAAACAAAGTTGGAGAGAAGAGTAGTTTCCAGTCCTATGCATCCTATTTCACTCAATATCCTCAGGGCATTTTGGGATAGGCAATAACTGCTGCCTTGCCAGTGTTTACAAAAACAAATGAAGACATTTTCAGAGCCAGAACACTGATCTTGTCTCTGACGGACCCCTAATTAAAGCTGGTTTTTCATCACAAAAATCAATACCTTCAGCAGGACATTTGAACGTTGGATTTTTCGTATTTTAAATGGCATTGTTTCAGAATCTTTCATTTTTCCTCTCGACTTTGCGCATGAAATTCACTTTCACAGCCCAGGGCATCAACAGAACAGCTGTGTCTGAGCCTCTTATCACCAGCTGCCAGAAATAGCAGGTCAGGGTGGCCAGCCCTCCAAGTTTTCACCTTTTCTCCCTCTCCCAAGAGCAACACCTGGCCACATGAAGGGATACTTCCACGTAACAGATCAATAACTTTGTTCAGTGGGTCATGGGAAAATTTGCTGGAGTTTTCTTCAAGTCCATTACAAACCAAATGTAAACAGTGCACAGTTTAAATAAAGACAAAAAACAGAATATGCTGTAAAACATTCAACAGCAACACAACATGTTGAGAGTGACATGTATGTCAGAGTTTACCATGAAAGCAATAAGTTATTACATGGCGGAGGGGTGAAACAGACAGGTGGGGGGGGGGGGGGGGGGGAGAGGAGGAGGAGGGTGCCGGGGCGGTGGGGGGGGGGGGGGGGGGGGGGAGGGGTGTAGGGAGGGCGCCTTGGGGGGGTGGGTGAGGAGGGAGCCGGGGAGGGGGGAAGGGGGGGTGGAGGGGGAGGCAGAGGGCGCTGGAGGGTAGCGGGGTGGGAGCGGGGGGGAAGGGGGGAGTGCGGGGTGGAAGGGGGGGTGCGGGGTGGAAGGGGGGAGTGCGGGGGGAAGGGGGGAGTGCGGGGTGGAAGGGGGGAGTGCGGGGGGGAAGAGGGCGTGGGCGGAAGAGGGCGCGGGGGGGAAGGAGGGCGCGGGGGGGAAGGAGGGCGCGGGGGGGGAAGGAGGGCGCGGGGGGGGAAGGAGGGCGTGGGGGGGAAGAGGGCGCGGGGGGGGAAGAGGGCGCGGGGGGGGAAGAGGGCGCGGGGGGAAGAGGGCGCGGGGGGGAAGAGGGCGCGGGGGGGAAGAGGGCGCGGGGGGGAAGAGGGCGCGGGGGGAAGAGGGCGCGGGGGGAAGAGGGCGCGGGGGGGAAGAGGACGCGGGGGGGGGAAGAGGGCGCGGGGGGGGAAGAGGGCGCGGGGGGGAAGAGGGCGCGGGGGGGAAGAGGGCGCGGGTGGTAAGTGGACGCGGGGGGGTAAGTGGGCGCAGGGGGTAAATGGGCGCAGGGGTAAATGGGCGCGGGGGTAAATGGGCGCGGGGGTAAATGGGCGCGGGGGGTAAATGGGCGCGGGGGGTAAATGGGCGCGGGGGGGTAAGTGGGCGCGGGTGGGTAAGTGGGCGCGGGTGGGTAAGAGGGCACGGGGGGGAAGAGGGCGCGGGGGGCGACAAGAGGGCGCGGGGGGGCGACAAGAGGGCGCGATGGGGGTAAGAGGGCGCGGGGGGAAGAGGGCGCGGGGGGGTAAGTGGGCGCGGGGGTGGTAAGTGGGCGCGGGGGGCTAAGTGGGCGCGGGGGGGTAAGTGGGCGCGGGGGGTAAGTGGGCGCGGGGGGGTAAGTGGGCGCGGGGGGGTAAGTGGGCGCGAGGGGGTAAGTGGCGCGGGGGGGTAAGTGGGCGCGGGGGGGTAAGTGGGCGCGGGGGGTAAGTGGGCGCGGGGGGGTAAGCGGGCGCGGGGGGTAAGCGGGCACGGGGGTAAGCGGGCACGGGGGGTAAGTGGGCGCGGGGGGTAAGTGGGCGCGGGGGGTAAGTCGGCGCGGGGAGTAAGTCGGCGCGGGGGGGGTAAGCGGGCGCGAGGGGGTAAGTGGGCGCGGGGGGGTAAGTGGGCGCGGGGGGGTAAGTGGGCGCGGGGGGGTAAGTGGGCACGGGGGGTAAGTGGGCGCGGGGGGGTAAGTGGGCACGGGGGGGGGAGAGGGCGCGGGGGGAAGAGGGTGCGGGGGGGTAGAGGGTGCGGGGGGGAAGAGGGTGCGGGGGGAAGAGGGTGCAGGGGGGAAGAGGGTGCGGGGGGGAAGAGGGTGCGGGGGGGGAAGAGGGTGCGGGGGGGGAAGAAGGTGCGGGGGGGGAAGAGGATGCGGGGGGGAAGAGGGTGCGGGGGGAAGAGGGTGCGGGGGGGATGGGAGGGAGAGGGGGGGATTGGCGGGGGAGGGTAGGGGTGGGGGGGAGCGGTGTGGGGGGATCGGGGGGGGAGGGGTGGGGGGGATCGGGGGGGAGGGGTGTGGGAGGGAGGGAGGGGGAGGGGTGGGGGGATTGGGGGGGAGGGGTGTGGGGGGGAGGGAGGGGGAGGGGTGGGGGGGAGGGGTGGGGGGATCGGGGGGGAGGGGTGTGGGGGGGAGGGAGGGGGAGGGGTGGGGTGATCGGGGGGGGAGGGGTGGGGTGATCGGGGGGGGAGTGGTGGGGGAATCGGGGGGGAGGGGTGTGGGGGGGAGGGAGGGGGGGTGGGGGAATCGGGGGGGGGGGTGGGGGAATCGGGGGGGGAGGGGGGGTGGGGGAATCGGGGGGGAGGGGGGGTGGGGGAATCGGGGGGGGGTGGGGGAATCGGGGGGGGAGGGGTGTGGGGGAATCGGGGGGGAGGGATGTGGGGGAATCGGGGGGGAGGGGTGTGGGGGAATCGGGGGGGTGGGGGAATCGGGGGGGAGGGGTGTGGGGGGGAGGGATCGGGGGGAGGGGTGGGTGTATCGGGGGGGAGGGATCGTGGGGGGGAGGGACGGAGGGGTGGGGCGGATCGGGGTGGGGGGGAGCGGGTTTACAGGTGAGGGTTGTGAGGCTGGGGCCCGGGCCTACCTGCATCCATTCTGCACAATCCGCTGTCACACACTGAGATCCACCCGGCAACGCGGAGTGACAGCTCAAACCGGCCAATCAGGGGGCAAGAACGGCTTTGACGTCATTACCGCCCCATCTCCGGGTGAGCTTGGTCATGCGCAGTAGTGCCTTTCCTCCTCCCCTTTCCCCCCCTCGCTGGGTTGTTCATCGGAAGTTCCGGCAGCGCCATCTTGATGTATGGAAATAAATTATTTTGCAGTTTGATTGAAATGATGAGCAATAAGTAAGGGGTGCCGTCGGGGCGTTTGTGCATTTATTTACCGTAGCTTGGAGTATGCGGGCTCGCATTTACTTCAGTTCTGTGCCTGGTGGACCAGATGTGGCTAGCGCCATGTTGTTGTACGTCATGTTTGCCTCACAGCAGTTCAGAGTGGATGTGACTAAGACGCCATATTGTTGTACGGATGCTGTTGCTTCTCAACTGTGACAAGGGTTTGTTAAATAAGCTGGCAGAAATCTAGCTGGAAAATGGTGATATCTTGTTCAGCCCATTCCTGTACCAACAGGCAGGGTAAAGTAGCCAAATCCATCTCATTCCACAGGTGGGTATAACCATACAAGATCAGGATAGTCTGTTTTTGCAATGTCCATTCATTCCACTTTAAAAGATGTTCCCCATGTAAAATTATTTTCTTGTGATTTAGTTTCAGATTTTTAGTTCAAAAACTCATTGCACTTTTGTGTTGAGTTTAACAAGCACGAAAACCCATCAACACTTGAGAATCTTCAGATCAAGCTACCGAAAAATCCCCACTAGAGTTTTTGTCTGCTCAGTATATAATAAATTAAACAAATGAGTGGGAGGAGGTGTGGGTGCTGCCAGAGCAGGCGCACTGTGGTTAAAGCATGCCTGGAAGTTTGATCTACAAAGGTTTTTGAATTTACCGTTATATCACTTGGATCCTGTGTAACTGAGTATTATACAAGTTGGATCCTGTGTTGAGTATTTTTGTTTGCTTTTGAGTTCTATGGGAAATCCTCGTCCCCACAACCAACTCCATTCATTTCTCCACTCCACCCCTCTCCACCTCGCTTGGACCCCTATCCCCTGATAGCTAGTGCCCTTCTCTTCCCATCCTCGCATTAACTTCCATTAAGCAGTCTCCATTCCTTTCTCTCAAGGCGCTTGCCAACTCTGGTCCTCCCTCTCACCACCTCCAACTCAGGGTTGTTGGAAAGACAGTATACAAGAAATTGCTTTTATGAATTGTTCCTCTATCCCAATTTTATCATATGAAAAATCTGAAGCTCGAGACTTGTCACAATGAATTTCCTCAATTGGAAGGCCCAACGTTGTACATCTGTCAATGTAGCCATGGGAGCCAGGGAGTGAGGAATCATAATTTCCATCTTTAGCCCCCTGGTTGTTGACTGAGGAACCCCAGGTAGGGAAACATCAGCATTGATTAAGTACCCCTTGGAGATGTGCCTCCTTTTTTAGGGGGAGCAGAATCATAACTATAAGTATTTGCTGCACTAATAGAACTACATGGAGTAGGGAACTACATCAGTCTGGAGCCCTCATCTTCTTACCCCTGCTTCTCCCCAAAACAAACATAAAACCTATTTCTGCCAATTGATCTCCCCCTCTAACTCAATTTCCATTTCCTGTTCAGTGTACCCCTCTGTTTGCCCCTATGAAATGCCTTTGGATGTTTTGACCATTAAAGATGCTGCATTATTGCAAATTGTTCACTGCAAACCAGCACTAGTTGCAGTATTCCTCAGCTGTGGCTCAAAGTTCTGCCACAGTTTAAATCATTGAACATTTATTGCTTCCATTCTGGGTTTACATTTACTTAAGAGCAGGGTTGTCTGATTTCACATCCTGGCACTTGGGCATGGGCCACATTCAGCATAAGTTTGAAAAAGCAAAATACTGCAGAGTCCGGAAATCCTGAAATAAAAACAATGTCCACGACACTCAACAGGTCAGGCAGCATCTGTGGAGAGCAAAGTGGATAGGTGACCTTTTGTCAGAACTGTAAAAAGCCAGTGATCCAACAGAGTTTAAGCATGAAAGGGTAAAGATGAAAAGGAGAGTGATAGGGTGGAAGGCAGGCGATATTAAATGACCAAAGGAAAATCTAGGCAGATCAGTTATACTAGTTATTTTACAGTAGTTTTTAAAAGAGGTCACCGAGGAAGTGAAAGGGAAGGTTTGTTTTACTTCTCCCATGGAGTAGTGGAACTGTGAGCATATGCTGGCCTGTTTTCCCTGTGTTGAAGATTGTGATGCTGAGCGAGAATCCTCTGCCTTCATCTCCTTGTTTTTAACCAGTCGAGGTAATTTTTCATTATTTGCCCACAGGTCCTCAGGTTTCACTCACCCCTTTACACGCCACTCGTCTCTTGTCATCACACCCTTCACTACCTTGTTGCTGCTGCTCCCAGCTTGGCAGGGAATCCTGGGCACCCATCTCATTCCTTTCTTCCTCAACTCCCCCAGAAATACAGGGAGACATCAAGGGTGCAGATCCTCTCACCCTTGAGTGATCCCCAGCATCAACCTGCCTTTGTTTCCTTGCAAGTTTCAAAATGCCCGTTTTTGTGTTTCTTGGCAAAGAGAGAATGCATGGTATAGTTATGGTCTGAAATTAATGGTCAACTTTCTCCAGTGTGCATTTTATTACTCACAGAGGAGCAGAGTAGATTTAATTCTGTGGGACCCCAGGGGAAGTAACATCATGTGGAGATGCCGGTGTTGGACTGGGGTAAACACAGTAAGAAGTTAGAGATCCTCTCCACTTGGAGCCACTGAAGTAACATCACACAGCTTTTATGTTAAATTGCTTCAGATCAACAATTCAGCAACTATAACAATTAGTCTAATTGTGGTAATTCCCATGTACAGACAAAGGAGTGTCACCTGAACTGGGAAGCCATTACTAGTTCATCTGGGTAAATCCACCTTGGGGCTGTAATTAATTAACCCATAACAATCTGTTTGTCCTACAGCTAATTTTAACCACAAAAGCCTTAAAAATAATGGCAAGGAACAACCCTGATAAGTGGAGCATAAAACAACGTGGTGGCATTAATTACAGTAATTAAGGAATCGTAATTTGTACATGACAGGAAATGGGTCAATCTATTGGAGATCTTTATCTTGGCATATTACTTTAACACCAATTTTCCAAGCAGAACCTTTGCTACACCAGTGTGATACTTGGCATTCCTACAACCAACATCCTTGAAGCCTTTTTAGGTGCGATTACCAATGTGTAAATTATAGGCCGTTTCCTCTGGTGGGTCAATGCCTATTGGAAACGGAATGCTAATTCCTTTTGTTGCGAAAAATAAAATTTATTTGTAAAATATCTGAAAGAACATTACAAAAATTTCAAAATGACCATCAAGTGCAAAATAATATTCAGGTTTCTGCATTCTGAGATGCTTCAATACAGCTAAAGCAACATTGCAGACATTTCAAAATGGTCATTTTAAATCTGCGAGATGCACTAAAGCTTGAGGCAGCCACCACAGAGGGGCAATGGGGGAAGGTCTAAGACCTTTCCGCCATGGTGAACCGAGGGAGTGGAATTGTATGAAACTCCCTTGGGCAGTATGACGCACATTGAATGTATACAGTGAATATTACATGTATCATAATTATATTGAAGTATTTCATCCATGTAGAAAACCAAAATACCTTTGCACCATTTGTAATGACCATTTTGAAATGGAATGCCAGAGTGTAATAAAAGGAGGAGACCATTTACCTCTGTTGGTCAGAGCTGGATTTGACCCATCATAACAGGCTCCTAACCCACTCAGTCTGTCTGGAGTGCTGCTCTAGCCCTGTTTGAACCAAGCTTGTCAATGTGCCCATTGTAGAAAAGTAACAGGTCACTTGTTTTTTTAAGGATATGATTTTAATCTCGTTTAAGTGTCACTTAATTTTTACTATCCAATCTCTGTCAGCCATAAACTTTTCATGTTAATGAGTGACATTCGAATTTCTGACAGCTTGTATTTCGTCACAACAGTGTCCAATTTAATATGAATTTCTCAACCTTGAGTCATTTATCGCAAAGTGTTTTGAGACTTTTTGTGAAAAGGTGCTGTATAAATACAAGTATGAACATTATTTTATTGAAATTTTGCACCTGTGCCTGAATAATGAAAACTTACAATTGTGAGGGCTGAGTTAGACAGACTTTTGATTGACAAGGGAGGACAGGAGAGCGGGGTCGAAGCGAAAACCAGATCAGTCGTGATCTTATTGGCAGGTCAGGCTCAAAGGGCTGAATGGCCTACTCATGCTGCTATGCCCTTTGTTTTTTATGCCACGTTATTCAAACAGGAAATCAACACTGATAGAGTATTTTGTCCATCTGTCTGATACAGTAAGTTGATGGCTAAGTGAGGAATCACATTGAGTCAGGGAATAATGGATGTTCTTGTAACCTCAGAAGAGTTGAGTTTGAGCATTTTCACTGAGTACATTGCTCTTTGTCAAAATGGAGGGTCTGAGCATGAACTGTGGAAACAACCTATTTTCATGACTGATTGTTCAGTCCAGGGGCAGTCCTGATCTAAATGTTTGGTTCTGATAAATATCCATTTCAGTCCATCTATCCAGGAAAAATAAAACTACTTGAGACACAATGGGCGAAACTTTGAAATTGAGTGAGAGCATTAAAAGGTGGATATACAGGTAAAGGGGACCTGCTACCAACTGCTTTTTGCTTTGAAAGTTGAGAGTTCTGTTGAAGCTTTTCTCTGTGTCATACTTTCCTGTGGGCTGATTGTAATTTTGTTCTGATCAAAGACATTGAGGTTACAATAAGTGTTGATGCAATGTACAGCTGCCTCTGCACTGCCCATGCAATGTGCTTGAACTCTACTGTGGCCCTAACATTTATTTTCAACACCAATCACCTCTTGTGGCTTCTTCAGAAGAGATCTTTCATTTTGGTGTTGAATTATGAGCAGTTTTGTGTCCTGGGCCCAGACATCACAGATTTGGCCATTTCACTTGGGACCTCTGTAACTGTCTATTGGATCATAGCTAATCTGGATCTTTAATCCATGCTTTAGCTCAGTAACCTTTAAGAGTCTTACCGAACAATTTTATCAATCCCAGTTTTTAAATTTTCAGTTAAACAGCCGCCCCCACCACCCCCCACCACACCACTATCCTCAATAGCTTTTTGAGAGAGATTTCTACTAAACGTTGTGTGAAGTAATTACCAGACATCACCCCAAATGGCCTACCCTAACTTTAAGGTTATGCCCTTTTGCTCTGGACTACTTGTTAACTTTATTTAGAGAAAATGTTCCGGATGTTGGAAGAGTAATTGTATTATTTTTTCGTAAAAACTGAAAGGTGCAGTTGAAAGGGGTGATTCAAGGGTTATTTTCAGTTTTTTCTGTTCTCCTGCCAGATTCCCTTTGAAAGATGCCAAACGTTTGGCAAAATGGATTGCTGCTGTTGGGCGGAGTGACTGGAGACCAACCAAATTTTCCTTCTTATGCAGCGTTCACTTCACCAAGGATAGCTTTCAGAAGCGCCAGGAGGACCAGCTGCATCGACTCAAATTCAATGCTGTTCCTTCCATCTTTCACTTCTCAGACAATCAGAAGAAAATAAATGGTGGACGCAATTGTTGCCAGAGTGCAGCCAAAATACAGCAGGCTCCAGTGAATCAGGAAAGGACGTCCAGTGGCAACCTGACCTCTGAAGTATTGGATGGTGAAGCAACTGAGCTTCTCAACTCCAGTTTTTTAACTGTGGGCAGTGATCATATGCCTCAGAGAGTTTCTGTGGTGGATGAAAGTGGTGTCACCTTCCAGTCTTCCTCCGTGCCAGTTGAACCAGTTGAGTATACAGTTGTTGAACAGCAGTGCACTCTGAAGTCTGATGGCGGCCAGGCCCCTTATGTTGAAAGGCTGCTGATTGACGGCACTGTTCCATTTCTTGATGATGCTACCCCATCTGCTTCTGGTGCATGTAAACTAATCAATTCGCTGCACTCCTACTGCTTGTCCCCACCACACAATGCATTCCTTAAAGACCAATTCATGAAAAAGAACACCAAACTTAAACACTTGAGACAGCAAAGCAGTCGGGTTGTGAAACGAGTAAAACGACTAGAGGGGTTGATCCGTAAGCTTCAGGAAACCAATTCCACACTCGTAAGGTGCCTTTTGCCTCAGGATCATGGTTAGTGGCACCTTTACTTTTTCAGCATTTACAATGATTGGACATCCAAACCCACAATTTTGTGTGTGCAAGACTAAAAATTCACTTTTGATAAACTATTTACTCTAAAACTGAGAACCTCTGCTATTTGTGATATATATAAATGATTTGGAAGAAGGTGTAACTGGTGTAATCAGCAAGTTTGCGGATGACACGAAGATGGCTGGACTTGCGGATAGCGAAGAGCATTGTCGGGCAATACAGCAGGATATAGATAGGCTGGAAAATTGGGCGGAGAGGTGGCAGATGGAGTTTAATCCGGATAAATGCGAAGTGATGCATTTTGGAAGAAATAATGTAGGGAGGAGTTATACAATAAATGGCAGAGTCATCAGGAGTATAGAAACACAGAGGGACCTAGGTGTGCAAGTCCACAAATCCTTGAAGGTGGCAACACAGGTGGAGAAGGTGGTGAAGAAGAAATATGGTATGCTTGCCTTTATAGGACGGGGTATAAAGTATAAAAGCTGGAGTCTGATGATGCAGCTGTATAGAATGCTGGTTAGGCCACATTTGGAGTACTGCGTCCAGTTCTGGTCACCGCACTACCAGAAGGACGTGGAGGCGTTAGAGAGAGTGCAGAGAAGGTTTACCAGGATGTTGCCTGGTATGGAGGGTCTTAGCTATGAGGAGAGATTGGGTAAACTGGGGTTGTTCTCCCTGGAAAGACAGAGAATGAGGGGAGATCTAATAGAGGTGTACAAGATTATGAAGGGGATAGATAGGGTGAACGGTGGGAAGCCTTTTCCCAGATCAGAAGTGACGTTCACGAGGGGTCACGGGCTCAAGATGAGAGGGCGAAGTATAACTCAGATATTAGAGGGATATTTTTTACACAGAGGGTGGTGGGGGCCTGGAATGCGCTGCCAGGTAGGGTGGTGGAGGCAGGCACGCTGACATCGTTTAAGACTTACCTGGATAGTCACATGAGCAGCCTGGGAATGGAGGGATACAAACGATTGGTCGAGTTGGACCAAGGAGCGGCACAGGCTTGGAGGGCCGAAGGGCCTGTTTCCTGTGCTGTACTATTCTTTGTTCTTTGTTCTAACCTCCTGACAGAAAATTCAGTCTTTGATTTAGCTCCAAAGAAATGTGGTGAACTTACTACCACTACCTTCCAGATATTTACAGTAGACCGGAATGAGCTTACAGATCAGACTTTGTGCCTTATGCCCACATATTCTCTCTCTACTCTCATATGTGAAGAGTGACCACTGCCTGTGGACCCACTAACCAACAAGTCACTAATTTTCAGTCAAGTTCCCACACGCACTGTCTAGATTCATGCATTACAAAAATAGTTGCATGTGTTTTGAATTGCCCTGGTCAATTGAGCTCTCTAATGTTCAGTAAATATGTACTCTAGCTCCAAGGTTCATGTCAAGGTAGTTAGAAGACTGCTGAACCCATCCCACTTGAAAGGGGAGAGATACATAATTATGTAATCAATCTCTTTCCCAGTGATGCTTTGCATGACATTGTAAAGGAGATGATAGCATTTGATTCGGGCATTTCTGAAAAAAATGTCCTTTTTCATAGATCATGGACAGGATTTTCCATGGCCCTGGTGACATATTTCACAGCGGCGGAGGTGGTCCGCCATTAGCTGGCACTGGGATCTTATGGTCCTGCCGCTATCAACAGGGTTTCCCATTGTTTGCAACTGCCAGGGAACCCATGGTGAGGCCTTGCCATCAGTGAGACTGGAAGATACTGCCGACGGGAATGGCCAGAAAATTCCGGCCCATGTATTAGAAAAAGTCTCCTAGGGGCTCCTTTGCTCCCCACACCATGTGAAGCAATGAACTAACCAATGGAGATATGCAGGTGGATGCCACCCAGTGATCTATTCCAGCATTGCAAGATTCAAAGGGGTGTGGAAAGTAAAGATCAGAAAATTCAAGGGATTTCTGTTCCAATTGTCCATTTGTATCAGTTCCTGAAAACATGCTCACTTGTTGGTGACTGCTTCTTCAAAATTGGATGGTTGTAAATTTTGATTGGGATGCCTTGCAGATCTTCAGCTGCACGGCACGGTGGCACTGTGGTTACCATGGCTGTCTCAGTTCCAGGGACCCGGGTTCGATTCCCGGCTTGGGTCACTGTCTGTGTGGAGTTTGCACGTTCTCCTCGTGTCTCGTGGGTTTCCTCCGGGTGCTTCGGTTTCCTCCCACAGTCCAAAGATGTGCAGGTTAGGTAGACTGGTCATGCTAAATTGCACCTTAGCGTAAATTAGAGGGATTAGCAGGTAAATAGGTGGGATTACGGGGATAGGGTATAGGTGGGATTGTCGTCGGTGCAGACATGATGGGCCGAATGGCCTCCTTCTGCACTGTAGGGTTTCTATGATTTCAGCCAGAAATGTTGAATGAATGATCCATCCTCGCCTCCTCTGGAGATCCCGAACTTCACATATGCCAGGCTTCAGCTGATTCAATTAACTTAGAAACATAGAAAATAGAAGCAGAAGTAGGCCATTCGGCCCATCAAGCCTGCTCTGCCATTCATTCTCATCATCAACTTCAATATCCTGATCTTGCCTTTCCCCCATATCCCTTTTGCTCCAAGAGATATATTCTCGGGGAAATTTTCTCGAGACCATTTCTTTTTGAAATCAGACAATGTTTTGGCCTCAACTACCTCCTGTGTAAGTGAATTTCACACATTCACCACCACTCTCTGGATGAAGAAGTTTCTCCTCACCTCAGTTCTAAAAGGTTTACCCCTTATCCTCAAACTATGACCCCTAGTTCTGGACTCCCCTACCATCAGGAACATTCTTTCTAAATCTTCCCTGCCTTATCCTGTTTTAATTTGATATGTTTCTATGAGATCCCCTCTCACTCTCCGAAACTCCAATGAATGCAATCCTAACCGACTTGAGTTTCTCCTCAAATGTCAGACCTGCCATCCCAGGAATCAGCCTGGTAAACCTTCGCTGCATTCCCTCTAGAGCAAGGTCATCCTTCCTCAGATAAGGGGGGCGGGGGTAGGGAAGATTAGAAGATTGAATTTAGAAACATAGAAACATAGAAAAACAGGCCCTTCGGCCCCACAAGTTATGCCGAACATAACCCTACCTTTCAGGCCTACCTATGACCCTCCATCCTATTAAGTTCCATGTACTCATCCAGAAGTCTCTTAAAAGACCCTATTGAGTTTGCCTCCACCACCACTGACGGCGGCCGATTCCACTCGCCCACCACCCTCTGTGTGAAAAACTTCCCCCTAACATTTCCCCTGTATCTACCCCCCAGCACCTTAAACCTGTGTCCTCTCGTAGCAGCCATTTCCACCCTGGGAAAAAGCCTCTGAGAGTCCACCCAATCTATGCCTCTCAACATCTTATATACCTCTATTAGGTCTCCTCTCATCCTACGTCTCTCCAAGGAGAAAATACCAAACTCCCTCAGCTTATCCTCATAAGGGCATGCCACTCAATCCAGGCAACATCCTTGTAAATCGCCTCTGCACCCTTTCAATCTTTTCTACATCCTTCCTGTAATGAGGCGACCAGAACTGAGCACAGTACTCCAAGTGGGGTCTGACGAGGGTCTTATGTAGCTGCATCATTATCCCTGGACTCCTAAACTCAATCCCTTGATTGATAAAGGCCAGCACACCATATGCCTTCTTAACCACCTCCTCCACCTGCGGGGCCGATTTTAGAGTACTCTACAATCCTCTGATCCTCTACAGTACTAAGAGTCTTTCCCTTTATATTGTACTCCTTCATCCCATTTGACCTGCCAAAATGAACCACTACGCATTTATCTGGATTGAAGTCCATCTGCCACTTCTCCGCCCAGTCTTGCATCCTATCTATGTCCCTCTGTAACTTCTGACATCCCTCCCGACTATCCACAACCCCACCAACCTTCGTGTCATCGGCAAACTTACCAACCCATCCCTCCACTTCCTCATCCAGGTCATTTATGAAAATGACAAACAGCAAGAGTCCCAGAACAGATCCCTGGGGCACACCACTGGTGACCGACCTCCAATTAGAAAAAGACCCATCTATACACACACTCTGCCTCCTTTGGGCAAGCCAGTTCTGGATCCACAGGGCAGCAGCACCTTGGATCCCATGCCCTCTCACTTTTTCTAGAAGCCTTGCATGGGGGACCTTATCGAACGCCTTGCTAAAATCCATATAAACCACATCTACCGCTTTCCCTTCGTCAATGTGTTTAGGCACATTTTCGAAGAACTCCACCAGGCTCGTAAGGCACGATCTGCCTTTGACAAAACCATGCTGAGTATTCTTGAGCATACTAAACCTCTCTAAATGCTCATAAATCTTGTCCCTCAGGATCTTCTCCATCAGCTTACCAACCACTGAGGTTAGACTCACCGGTCGGTAATTTCCTGGGCTATCCCTATTCCCCTTCTTGAAAATAGGAACCACATCCGCAATCCTCCGGCACCTCTCCCGTCTTCATCGACGACGCAAAGATCATCGCCAGAGGCTCTGCAATCTCTTCCCTCGTCTCCCACATTAACCTGGGGTACATCCCATCCGGACCCGGCGACTTATCTATCTTGATGCCATTCAAAGATTCCAGCACATCCTCTTTGTTAAAGTCCACATACTCCATCTTTTCAGTCCACTGCAAGCCCGCAGTACATCCACCCAGGTCCTTCTCCTCTGTAAAAACCGAGGCAAAATGCTCATTAAGCACCTCTGCCATTTCTGCTGGTTCCGTACAGATTTTCCCGCCTTCACCTTTTATAGGCCCTATTCCTTCACGTTTCATCCTTTTACTCGTCACATATTTATAGAACGCCTTAGGGTTTTCCTTAATTCTACCTGCCAAGGCCTTCTCGTGACCCCTTCTGGCTCTCCTAATTTCCTTCTTTAGTCCCTTCCTACAATCCGTATACTCATACTAGATCCCTATCATCGCCAAGCTCTCTGAACCTTTTGTACACTTTCCTTTTCTTCTCGACGAGGTCCCGCACAGCTTTCGTGCACCACGGTTCCTTTAACCTACCAACTCCTCCCTGTCTGCTTGGAACGTTGTCCTGTAGAACTCTAGACAGACATTCCTTGAAAAACTGCCACCTCTCTTCAGTACATTTCCCCGAGAATACCTCCTTCCAATTTACTCCTCTAATTTGCTGCCTTATGTCTTCATATTTCCCCTTACTCCATATAAACGCTTTCCTAGCTTGCCTGATCCTCCCTTTTTCCAATGCAGGCATAAAGGAGATAGAGTTATGATCGCTATCCCCAAGATGCTCTCCCACTGAGAGATCTGACACCTGTCCAGGTTCATTGGTCAGTATCAGATCAAGTACAGCCTCTCCTCTTGTAGGCTTGTCCACATGCTGTGTCAGGAAACCCTCCTGAACACACCTAACAAACTCCTCCCCATCCAATCCCCTTACCCTAGGGATATCCCAATCTATGTTTGGGAAATTAAAGTCTCCCATCACAACAACTCTGCTATTATTGCAACTCTCCAGGATCTGTTTCCCTATCTGCTCCTCCACCTCCCTGTTACTATTGGGCGGCCTATAAAAAAACTCCCAGCAAAGTGATCGACCCCTTCCCACTCCGAACTTCCACCCGCAGAGACTCTGTAGACAATCCCTCCACAGCATACACCTTCTCTACAGCTGTAACACTATCCCTGATCAGCAGTGCCACTCCACCCCCTCTCTTGTCTCCCTCCCTGTCCTTCCTGAAACATCTGAATCCCGGCACTTGGAGTATCCATCCAGTCCTGTCCCTGAGACATCCAAGTCTCCGTAATGGCCACCACATCACACTTCCAGGCATCGATCCACGCTCTGAGCTCATCCCCTTTATTCACGATACTCCTGGCATTAAAGTAAACACATCTCAATCCTTTGGTCTGAGCTCTCCCCTTCTCTTTGATGATCAAACTGGTCTACTCCTGCTTCTATTTTCTATGAAGCAAAGTATGAATTTAGTTCCCCAGCCATTTCTTTGTTTCCCATTATGAATTCTTCTGTCTCTAACTGTCAATCTTTTTTATCTTTACATACCTACAGTAACTTTTACAGTCAGTTTTTCAGTTTTTATGTTCCCCTCCACCTTCCTTTCATTTTTTTTCCCCTTCTTAATCAATCCTTTGGTCCTCCTTTGCTGAATTTTAAAGTGCTTCCAAACTCTACTGCTTGTCATCAAACAAAAATCATGCCAGTTTGGTCTCCATGGATGCCATCAGTTGTTTCTTCATGCCATTTTTGAAGGTTTGGACCAGCCGTTCTGCCAGTCCATTCGACAAGGGGTGATGAACTGCAGTTCAGACATGTTGGATGCCATTAGAGGGCACAACATTCTGGAAATCACTGTTCGTAAAGGCCGTGCTGTTATCGAAAACAGGACTTCTGGTATTCCGTGTGTACTAAAGCTTTGCCATAATTTCTCAATCGTAGTCGTAGAGCCCATGCGGTGTACCTCCAACCATTTGGAGTGTGGGTCTACCATGATTAAAAACATCGAACCCATTAAGGGCCCCACAAAGTCCACATGTACACATACCCATGATCGAACAAGGGTGTAGGGAGGCCACATCACTTCACCAAGTCTGTGATGTCAGAGTCAAGACCAGGCAACTAGACACAACTCTTAGCCAGCATTTTCTTTTTTGATACTCCCGGACGGCCATTATGTAATTTTGTTAATATTGGATGTCGTCCTGGGGGTGGGACAACTACTCAGGATCCCCAAAGAATAATCTCATCCTCAACACTAAGCTAATACGGTGGGGTTTAATTCCTTCGGAGGTTGGCCCTTGGAATCCATTTTAGTTAAGTTTGGATCTTTTGGGTCCAGGCCTTAATCTGCCTTGTGGACACTGGCAGAGTCACTAAAAAATTTAAAGCCATCACAACCTCTTCCAATGCTGGTAAAGGAGCCAGGCCTATGGCATTAACTATCTGGGTCCCAGAGTGGTGTTTTGGAAGATATTCGTAGGCTGCCAATAATTGCCTTGTCCTCTTTGAAAAGGCCCAGCAAGGGTTTATGGTCGTTAACACAGAAATATGTCTACCATAGACACATTGATGGAACTTTTTCACACCATATATGACTGCCAACCCTTTTTTCTCAATCTGAGAATACCTTCACTCCACATCCGAAAGGTCCTATGCACGTACATAATAAACTTTTCCATCCCGTCTTTTCAGCAATGTGACAGCACCACCCCAATCTTGTATGGGGAAGTGTCACAAGTCAATATAAGTTCTTTGTAAGGGTCAACATGGGCCAGTAGATTAGAGGACAATAGCTGACATTTGATTTTTGATAAAGCCTCTGCCTGCGGAGCTTCCCAGGACCATCTCTGGTATTTTTATAGCAGGGTATGCAAGGGGAGAAGCATGGAAAATGGCTTCGGATAAATTTTCCATAATAATTGATGAATCCCAAGAGGATTTTAACTCTGTGGTGTTCCTTGGGGTTGCTGCTTCCTTGATGTTCTTTACCTTATCCTCTACTGGATGTAACCCCTTGCCATACTCAGTAGACTAAATAGGTTAATTCGGCCACTTGGAAGGCACATTTCTCCCTCTTCAGGTGAAAATTCAGGTGGGCATGCTACTTATCGAGTTTGATCCCCCATATCCTTTGATCCCCTTCACCTCAAGTGCTATATCTAACTGCTTCTTGAAAACATGCAATGTTTCTGTGATAGTGAATTCTATAGGCTGACCACTCTCTGAATGACGAAATTTCTCTTCATCTGTGTCCTAAACGGTTTTCCTGTATCCTCAGACTGTGACTTCTGGTTCTGGGTACCCCTACCATTGGGGACATTCTTATGCAGCTACCCTGTCTAGTCCTCTTAGAATTTTATACGTTTCTATGAGATTCCCCGTCATTCTTCTGAACTCCAGTGAATATAATCCCAAGCAACTCAATCACTCATACGTCAGTGACACCATCCCAGGAATCAGTCTGGTAAACATTCTCTTCACTCCCTCTAGAGCAAGGATACCTAAACTGCCTATAATATTCCAGGTGTGGTTTCGCCAAGGCCCCGTATAATTGCATTAAGATATCCCTGCACTTGTACTCGCTATGAAGACCAACATACCATTTGCCATTTTTACGGCCTGCTGCACCTGCATGCTTACCTTCAGTGATTGGTGTACGAGGACACCCAGGTTTTGTTGAACATTCCCCTTCTAATTTATGCCCATTTAGATAGTAATCTGTCTTCCCATTTTTTGCTATCAAAGTGGATAACCTCACATTTATTCAAATTGTACTGCATCGACCTATCATTTGCCCACTCACTCAACTTGTCCAAATCACACTGAAGGATCTCTGCATCCTCCTCACGGCTCACCCTCATCTGCAAATCTGGAGATATTAAATTTAGTTCCCTCACCTAAACCATTAATATATATTAATATATATAGTGAATAGCTGGGGTCCCAGCACTGATCCCTGCAGTACCCCACTCATACCCCATTTGGAAAAAGACCTGTTTGTTTCCTGTCTGCCAAAGAGTAGGAATAATCAGTTTTCTATCCATCTCAACATGCTACCCCCAATCCCATGTGCTTTAATTTGACACATAATGACCCATGCTAATCTTTTATGTGGAACTTTGTTGAAAGCCTTCTGAAAATCCAAATAAGCCACATCCACTGGCTCCCCCTCATCAACTCCACTAGTTACATCCTCAAAGAATTCCAGTAGATTTGTCAAGCATGATTTCATTTTCATAAATCCATTCTGACTCTGTCCAACCTTGCCACTGTTTGCTATAGTGTTTGCCAAGTGTTTTGCTATAAAATCTTTGATCATGGACTCTAGAATTTTCCCCATGCTTGAGTCGTCTATAATTCCGTTTTCTCTCTACTTCCCTTTTAAATAGTGGGGTTACATTAGCTATCCTCCAATCTGTAGGAACTGTCCCAGAGTCTATAGAATCTTGGAAGATGAGCACCAATGCATTCACCATTTCTCGGATGACTTCCTTAAGTACTTTGGGATGTAAATGATCAAGCCCTGGGGATTTATTGACCTTCAATTCCATCAGTTTCCCCAACACCATTTCTCTATTAACACGGATCTCATTCAGTTCCTTCCTCTCAATAAACCTTGTGTTCCCCAACATTTCTGGTATGTTATTTGTGTCCTCTGTGTAGACAGAACCAAAGTATGTATTCATTTGGTCAGCCATTTCTTTGTTTCCCATTATAAATTCCTCTGCTGTTCTGCATTCTCAAGTGATAAGGCTATTTCAATGGCTTTTTTTAGTCCACGTTGCATTATGCTAAAAGCTTCTTTTGGATTGTTATGTCATTTATGCCACATACCAATGTGTCGTGCAACATTTCATTAAGAGGCAATCTCTGGAGAATTACAGGGAGCTTCGGGTTGTAGTGGCTTTTTAAGCAGGTTAGCGAGCTCATTTGTATCGTGCTGAAAGTCAGGGCCCCACATGATGTCAACAAAACCACCTTTTTTTCGTCTCCTTCAATGTTGTTAGCATGGAAAAAGTAACATATCCGCTCAGTACATTGGGCCCAGTCTTGTCCACTGGTATCATCGAGTTCAAGTTTCCCGAAATGAAGCACACTGGCTTTTTCTTACTATAAAAGATTCATTTGGGGGTAAAGATGAAGAAAAAACAAGTTTCTCCTTGTGGTGGTGGGGAGGCGGGGCTGGGGGGGCGC
Organism: Mustelus asterias; assembly: GCF_964213995.1. NCBI lineage: Eukaryota > Metazoa > Chordata > Chondrichthyes > Carcharhiniformes > Triakidae > Mustelus > Mustelus asterias. Next base: position 78,595,419 of record NC_135803.1, on the reverse strand, counting down.
GTGAGGCGGGGCTGGGGGGGCAGCGCGGGAGGCGGGGCTGAGGGGGCAGCGCGGGAGGCGGGGCTGGGGGGGCAGCGCGGGAGGCGGGGCTGGGGGGGCAGCGCGGGAGGCGGGGCTGGGGGGGCAGCGCGGGAGGCGGGGCTGGGGGGGCAGCGCGGGAGGCGGGGCTGGGGGGGCAGCGCGGGAGGCGGGGCTGGGGGGGCAGCGCGGGAGGCGGGGCTGGGGGGGCAGCGCGGGAGGCGGGGCTGGGGGGGCAGCGCGGGAGGCGGGGCTGGGGGGGCAGCGCGGGAGGCGGGGCTGGGGGGGCAGCGCGGGAGGCGGGGCTGGGGGGGCAGCGCGGGAGGCGGGGCTGGGGGGCAGCGCGGGAGGCGGGGCTGGGGGGGCAGCGCGGGAGGCGGGGCTGGGGGGGCAGCGCGGGAGGCGGGGCTGGGGGGCAGCGCGGGGCAGCGCGGGAGGCGGGGCTGGGGGGGCAGCGCGGGAGGCGGGGCTGGGGGGGCAGCGCGGGAGGCGGGGCTGGGGGGGCAGCGCGGGAGGCGGGGCTGGGGGGCACGCGGGGAGGCGGGGCTGGGGGGGCAGCGCGGGAGGCGGGCTGGGGGGGCAGCGCGGAGGCGGGGCTGGGGGGGCAGCGCGGAGGCGGGGCTGGGGGGCAGCGCGGGAGGCGGGGCTGGGGGGAGCGCGGGAGGCGGGGCTGGGGGGGCGCGGGAGGCGGGGCTGGGGGGCGCGGGAGGCGGGCTGGGGGCGCGGAGGCGGGGCTGGGGGGGGCGCGGGAGGCGGGGCTGGGGGGCCGGGCGAGGCGGGGCTGCCGGAGGGCGGGGGCTGGGGGGGGGGGGCCGGCGGGGAGGGGGCGGGCTGTCCGGAGAGGGGGGCGGGCAGGAGGGCCTGCGGGGAGGGGGGCGGGGCTCGGCAGTGATGGCCGGCGCTGCGGCGGAAGCAGGTAAACACGGAGCGGGCCTGGGGTGGTGTTGAAGCAGATTCCGGCTCACACCGGGGCAGTGGAAATATGGAGCCCAGACATAGTGTTTTTCAATCACTAACAGAAAGGAGATTAGAGAGAGGGATTGAGGGGGAGAGTGGGTGAAAGAGACGGATATAAAATGTCTGCAGAAGGAGGCTATTCGGCCCTTCGAGCCTGCACAAACGATTCCACAGTAAGAAGTTTAACAACACCAGGTTAAAGTCCAACAGGTTTATTTGGTAGCAAAAGCCACACAAGCTTTCGGAGCGCTGCTCCTTCATCAGGTAAGTGGGAGTTCTGTTCACAAACAGGGCATATACAGATACAAACTCAATTTACAAAATAATGATCGGAATGCGAGTCTTTACAGGTAATCAAGTCTTAAAGGTACAGACAATGTGAGTGGAGAGAGCGTTAAGCACAGGTTAAAGAGATGTGTATTGTCTGCAGACAGGACAGTTAGTGAGATTTTGCGAGTCCAGGCAAGTCGTGGGGGTTACAGATAGTGTGACATGAACGATTCCACCCAGGCCCTATCCCCCTCGCTGCATGTATTCACCTTGTTAGTCCCCCTGACCGTAAGGGGCAATTTTGTATTACCAAATTTGATTTGAATTATTGTCACATGTACTGGGATATGTGAAAAGTATTGTTTCTTGCACGCTATACAGGCAAACCATAGACCTCATGAGTTACATAGGGGAAAAGGAAAGGATGCAGTTTATACTGTTGTAGCTACAGGTATGGTGAAGAGAAAGATCAGATTAATATATGATAGAAACGTTCAAGAGTCTGATGACAGCAGGGAAGAAGTTGGTACGTGTTTTAAAAATTTGTGTCTCTTTCCCAATGGAAGAAGGTGTAAGAGAGTATGTTTGGGGTGCATGGCGCGTTTGATTCTGCTGGTTGATTCCCTGAAGCAGTGGGAAGTGCATGGAATCAGAGAATCCCTACACTGCAGAAGGAGGCCATTTGGCCCATTGAATCTGCACTGGCCACAATCTCACCCAGGCCCTATTCCTGTAACCCCACATATTTACTCTGCTAATCCCCCTGATATTAGGGACTAATTTAGCATGCCCAATCAACCAAACCCACACATCTTTGGACTGTGGGAAGAAACCAGAGCACCCAGTGGAAACCCACGCAGACATGGGGAGATTGTGCAAACTGCACACAGCCAGTGACCCAAGGTCGGAATTGAACCCGGGTCCCTGACACTGTGAGGCAGCTTGCCACTGTGCCACCTGTGTTGATGGAGTCAATGGATGGAAGGCTGGTTTGCGTGATGGACTGGGCTCGGTTCACAATCCTTTATAGCTTCTTGCGGTGTTGTAAAGAGCAGGATCATACCAAGCTGTGATACTACCAGATGCTTTCTATGGTGCCTTTGTAAAAATTGACTCGCAGTGTGTGGTGAACCATAGATGGTTACCACTATGGGTACTTGTACATATGTTACTCTTGTTACTGTTGGGGTTAGGGTTGGGGTGTTCCACCTGTTAGCATTGTTCTGTGGTACACTCCGTTTGGCTCCGCCTTCTTACAGGAGTATAAAGGTCACTGCTACTTCCTAGTGGCCCTTAGTCTGGGATAGTATTGTTAAGCAGTATGCCCTATTCTTGTTGCGAATAAAAGCCTTTATTCCCAGGTAAGACCTAGCCTCCCGAGTGAATTGATCGCGCATCACAGTGGACATGCTGAATTTCCTTAGCCTTCTGAGAAAGTACAGGCTTTGGTGAGCTTTCTTAACAGTAGCACTGATGTGGAGGGAGCAGGACAGATTTTTGGTGATCTGAACACCTACGAACCTGAAGCTCCTAACGATCACCATTTCATCGATGTACACAGATCCCCTCGCCCCGCCCGCCCCTCGCTCACGCCACTCCTCCTCTCTCCCCCTCCCCTCCCCCCCCCCCTCCCCTCCCCCCCCCCCCCCCCCCCCCCCCGCGCCCCTGGCGATGGCCCCTCCCTCCCTCGCCCGCCACCCCCCTCCCTCGCCCGCCACCCCCCCTCCCTCGCCCGCCACCCCCCCCCCCAGCGACGGCCCCTCCCCTCACCCCACCCGCCGGCGACGCCCCCTCCCCTCCCCCCCGGCGACGCCCCTTCTCTTTGCCCCCCCCCCCACCCGGCGACACCCCCTACCCTCACCCCCCCCCTCCTCCGGTGACGTCCCCTCCCCTCGCCCCCCCCGGCGATGCCCCCTCCCCTCGCCCGCCCCCCCCCCCCCGGTGACGCCCCCTCCCCTTGCGCCCCCCCCGGCAACACCCCCTCCCCTCGCGCCCCCCCCCCCCCCCCCCCCCCCCCCCCGGCAACAGCCCCTCTCCACGCGCCCCCCCGGCGACACACCCTCCCCTCGCGCGCCCCCCCCGGCGATGCCCCCTTCCCTCGTGCCCCCCCGGCCAACAGCCCCCCTCCTCACGCCCCCCCCACCCGGCGACGCCTCCCACCCCCGGCGACGCCCTGCCCAACACCCTCCTCCGCCCCCCCCCCCCCAAAACCTGGTGATGCCCCGGAGGCTCCCCGCCTCGCCCCCCCCCCCCCCACCACCCCCTCGGCCCGGCAGCCCCCACCCCCTCGGCCCGGAGGCCCCCCCCCCTCGGCCCGGAGGCCCCCCCGCCTCGGCCCGGAGGCCCCCCCCCCCCCCTCGGCCCGGAGGCCCCCCCCCCCCCCCCCTCGGCCCGGAGGCCCCCCCCCCCCCCCCCCCGGGCCCGGAGCCCCCCCCCCCCTCGGCCCGGAGCCCCCCCCCCCCCCTCGGCGCGGAGGCCCCCCCCCTCGGCCCGGAGGCCCCCTCCCCCCCCCCTCGGCCCGGAGGCCCCCCCCCCCCCTCGGCCCGGAGGCCCCCCCCCCTCGGACCGGAGGCCCCCCCCCCCCTCGGACCGGAGGCCCCCACCCCCCTCGGACCGGAGGCCCCCCCCCCCCCTCGGACCGGAGGCCCCCCCCTCAGACCGGAGGCCCACCCTCGGACCGGAGGCCCCCCGCCCCCCCCTCGGACCGGAGGCCCCCCCCCCTCGGACCGGAGGCCCACCCCCCTCGGACCGGAGGGCCCCCCCCCCCTCGGACCGGAGGCCCCCCCCCCTCGGACCGGAGGCCCCCCCCCCCCTCGGACCGGAGGCCCCCCCCCCTCTCGGACCGGAGGCCCCCCCCCCCCCTCGGACCGGAGGCCCCCCCCCCTCGGACCGGAGGCCCCCCCCCCCCTCGGACCGGAGGCCCCCCCCCCCCCCCTCGGACCGGAGGCCCCCCCCCCCCCCGGACCGGAGGCCCCCCCCCCTCGGACCGGAGGCCCCCCCCCCTCGGACCGGAGGCCCCCCCCCCCCCCCCCCCTCGGACCGGAGGCCTCGCCCCGTAGGCCCCCCTCACCCCGGAGGCACCCACCCCCCCCCGCCCCCGAGTCCCCGCCCCGGAGGACTGGGCCCCCCCCAGCCCTGAAGGCCCCCACCCCGGAGGCCCCCACCCCGGAGGCCCCCCCCCCCCAGAGGCCCTGCCCCCGGGGGGGCCCACCGACCCTGGAGGCCCGGCCCGAAGGCCCCCCCCTCCCCGCCCCGGTGGCCCCCCACGCCCCCCTCCCCCCACTGCCCCGGAGGCCCCCCCTCCCCTGCCGCCCCGGAGGCCCCCCCCTAAAACCCGTCATGCCCCCTCCCCTCCTCTTGCAACGCCCCCTCCCCCTCCTCCCCCCTCCGGCGACGCTCCCCATTCCGGCGACGCCCCCCCTGGCGATGCCCCCTCCCCTCCCCCCCCTCCGGCGACGCCCCCTCCCCTCCCCCCTCCGGTGACGCCCCTCCCTCCCCCCCCCCCCCCCCCCCCAAGCTCCAGTGACGCACCCTCCCCTCTCCCCCCCCCGCCACCGGCGATGCTCCCCCCTCTGGCGACGCCCCCTCCCCTCCCCCTCCGGCAACGCCCCCTCCCTTCCACCCCCCCCCCTGACCATTTCCCTCCCTTCCCTTACCCCCGATGGATCCCCCCTCATCCCTTGCTTTTGTCCCCACCCTGAAGTTTTGTTATTTTGGATAACTTTCCCAGGTGTTAAAGCGTCAGGCATGAAGACTTTGGATGCATGATTGGATATTTTTTACTTGCTTTTTTTAGGAAAAATGTTAGTGCTACTTGTCTGAGCAGTCTGACCGATTGGGGCATAACCTTTTCTTTTGATTTTGGTCGATGACACACATTTTCAATGATATTATTCACAGAAGGACAGCTGATGTTGACTGTGGCATTGCGTTTCTTTCTCCATAAACCACCTCACTACAAAGTGTGAAGGATATCAGAATGTGCCTGCACAGATGATGCTAAGCTTGTGATGCCCTTGATGTTGGAAATTTGTGCACATCGCATAGGTTCGACGCACAAATTGCTCTCTCTCTCTATAAAAGTCTCCGTGTCTCTGCAGATCAACAGCAAATTTGAAGCAAGCGCTTGCTCTGGGTGGCAATTCTCAATATAAATCAAGGAGCTACTGCTGAACTCATTCACTCCCAGGCCCAGAAGCTGTGTTTGGCGTGACTTGGAGCAACCAGCATTTGTGCCATTATGTAATGAGCCAGTAATTAAATTCGAATGTCAGTTGTTTCCATGCGATCTTGTGTCTGAGAGTTGGTCATTCCAGAATAATCCTACAGTTTGGCTATACTTCTGCTGAAACCCTCTAGAACATTTATATTTTAGTGATCCTTTGCAGACCACATTGCTGAGATCCACTGATTGTGGACTATGTATTTATAGAAGACCTCTTCTGGCTATAACCACTCTCATAATTACAATGCTATTACAGAGGCATTGAATTCTTGGCCTCGACATGACATCCAGAACCCTCCTGATCCTTTGCCCACCATTGGTGATCAAGTCTTGTCTGGATCCCGCTCTTGATTTCCCAAACACCTCTTTACTGTTTAAAAACTGGCCCACTCCCCATTGCTCCTTCTAAGATTATTGCCAGCCATTGCCTCAACTATCTATATTGTGAAGCACTATGGTGTACTTTTCACATTAGAGACACTGTATAAATGTACTGGGACTCTGACCCAGTCTTTGTGAGGTGGACTTCTACACAAGCTGAAGGTAAAAAGAATGAGGCAGGTAAATGCTGACACAGACTGGTTGGGTTGACTGGCCCGTTTCCATGTTGAATGCATGATTCTACATAAGGTCCCGTATGAGAAGTGTTCAGTAACTCTGGAGTCTGTCATTCCTGGTGTAATGATGGAGAGGCACAGTAGAGGGCAGCAAATAGATGCAGCTTATGTCTGGGGAGTTTTGAATTAGCTGCCTGCATAATTTGTCACACCACTTGCAGTGCATCACATATTTGAGGCAATAATTTGAGATTGGTAATGTAACCAACAAATGTTAACCCATTAAGTATTAAATCGACCAAAAGCGAACATACCAAGAGCAGTTTTGTCTCACTTTCTACTGTTCTTTCAGCCAAATTGATTTAATTTTTGTTTTGAAGTCATAAATCATAAACTAATTCCTGGCAGAAAAGTGAATTGCATGTGAAGTTGGCTAAAAAAAACTTATGGTTATAGATTACAGATTGTAAAATTCTAAATACTATACATACTTTCTTACTCAGATCTGTCTGCGTAATGTAAGTGCCTGGAGTATGTTCCTTGAGGGACATCCATTCCTGTCTTGGGAGCCCCTTACCAAAAACTCCAAATTGCAGGAAAGTTTGAATGATAAAGTTGTCTTGTCTTTCTATGGATGTTTCAGTTTCTTAATTGGTTGTACTCAATATGAAGTTTGAGCGAAGGTGATGTCATGGTAATTTGATTTGATTTATTATTGTCACATGTATTAGCATACAGTGAAAAGTATTGTTTCTTGTGCCCCATACAGACAAAACATACCGTTCATAGAGAAGGAAACAAGAGAGTGCAGAATGTAGAACAAGAGTAAAAATAGAATTAGAAGGTATGCTGGACACAAGAAGTCACCTTGCTCCGGCGCCATCTTGGAAATGGTAATGTCACTCGTAATCCAGAGGCCCAGTCGAATGCTGTGGGACAGGGTTTCAAATCCCACCATGGCAGCTGGTGGAATTCAAATTTAGTTAATGAATCTGGAATTGAAAACTTCGCCTCAATGCAATGATGATCATTGTCATAAAAACCCATCTGATTCACTAATGTCCTTTTAGGGAAGGAAATCTGCCTACATGTGACTCCAGATCCACAGCAATATAGTTGACTCTTAACTGCTCTCTGAAATGGTGTGGAAAGCCACTCAGTTCAAGGGCAATTAGAAATGGGTGACAAATGCTGGCCTTGCCAGCAGTGCTTACATCCCATGAAAGAATTGATTAATCTTGTGAGGAAAGGTTGGACAGGTTGGGCTTGTATCCATTGAAGTTCAGGAGGAGAGATGACCTTAATGAAACAAAAAACTGAGGGGGGACTTGACAGAGTGGATACTGAGATGAATTTTCCTTTTACAGGAGAGATTAGAACTAAGGAGTCTCCCATTTAAGACAGAGGTGAGGAAAAATAATTCTGAGTGTCATTAGTCTGTGGAATTCTCTTCCTTACAGGGCAGTGGAGGCTGATGGACCAGGCTTGAGGGGCCGAATGGCCTCCTCCTCATTTGTGTATGTGTTCAGTTGTTGTTAACCCCTTGCACTCTTCATTGTGGTTCCACCCACCATCATTGATGAAGCCCTAATTAGTAGCTGCTTGTACTTGCTTCAGACTAGGCTAGAGCACTCTCTCCTCATGCTCATTTGGCCAACTCAAATCTATTCACTCAGCTAGAAATTCACTGACTCCTTCCTCACCTGATTATCTCTCCAACCATATGTGTTCTGCTGGAGCCACAATGCGTCTGAACGCAAGCTTGGGCTCCTTGTTCAGTTACCTTTGTGAATGTACCACACTTGACCTGTGACTATAGAGCACACCTTTCACACTGAGCTATAGAATACATTGCCAACATCAAATACAAACTAGATGCTTACACAGTTGGGTCAATGTCTGTACAATGTCTGCCTGACACTGGGACTAGCTGAGTTGCTCTTGCAGAGGGCAGCATGGACACAGCAGGCTGAATGGCCTTCTTTTGTGCTCTAACCACTCAATGATTCTGTAAGCTAGAGAAGCAAAAACACCTGAACAAATCCACCCAACCTCATGTTAGTGGGTTTTATTTTTACAGATTTTTAGCATCTGCAATATTTGGCTCTTAATGTTCTGAACATTGTCTAATGTTCTGAACACTGTCACATGTTCTGCCAAGATCTCTAAAAGTTCAGCCAAAAATGGTGAGTCATCAGATGAGACTGAGATAGTGCAGGAGTTGGCAGTGAGTGCTTTTCTCATGTCTCTTAGTGCCAAGAATTCAGGAGAATACTGGTATCATAAAACCTATAAACTACCAACACCAAGGTAACATCCTCCTGGGTCCTATTTAAATAAGTCAGTAGGTGGTAACCATTGGTCTAGTAACACAGGACTGTACTCGCCTTTTCATAGTAAGAAGTTTAACAACACCGGGTTAAAGTTCAACAGGTTTATTTGGTAGCAAAAGCCACACAAGCTTTCGGAGCTCCAAGCCCCTTCTTCAGGTGAGTGGGAATTCTGTTCACAAACAGGGCATATAAAGACACAGACTCAATTTACATGAATAATGGTTGGAATGCGAATACTTACAGCTAATCAAGTCTTTAAGAAACAAACAACGTGACTCACCTTTTCAGGCAGTGCTGGGATTCATCACTGGTGGTCATAAAACAACTTGCCGTAAGTTCTCTCCAAAGGAGACTTTCCTGATAGTTGATGGTGGTACCTGGAGCATGGGAACCCAGCTTCAAGATAAATGGGCTCAGGTAGTGTACAAAACAGCAGTCCATCTTGTGCGTAGGACAGTAAGGCTTTCATTATAACATTCCTTGTTGTAGTTTGGCTCAAGCCAGTATGATGGTCATTCATTGTATTGGGCAGGCTAGCATAGAGAACAAAGAAAATTACAGCACAGGAACAGGCCCTTCGGCCCTCCAAACCTGCACCAACCATGCTGCCCGACTGAATTAAAGCCCCCATCCTTCCGGGGACCATATCCCTCTATTCCCATCCTATTCATGTATTTGTCCAGATGCCCCTTAAAACTTACTATTGTATTTGTTTCCACTACTTCCCCTGGCAGCGAGTTCCAGGCACCGACCACCCTTTGTGTAAAAAAAACTTGCTCGTACATCTCCTTTAAACCTTGCCCCTCGGACCTTAAACTGATTTCCCCTAGTAATTGACTCTTCCACCTTGGGGGAAAAAGCTTCTGACTATCTACTCTGTCCATGCCCTTCATAATTTTGTAAACTTCTGTCAGGTCACCCCATAACCTTCGTCATTACAGTGAGAACAAACCAAGTTTCTCCAACCTCTCGTAGCTAATGCCCTCCATACCAGGCAACATCCTGGTAAATCTTTTCCAAAGGTAAATCCCTCTCCAAAGCCTGCACATCTTTCTGGTAGTGTGGCGACCAGAATTGAACACTATATTCCAAGTACGGCCTAACTAAGGTTCTATAAAGCTGCAACATGACTTGCCAATTTTTAAACTCAATGCCCCGGCCGATGAAGGCAAGCATGCCGTATGCCTTCTTGACTACCTTCTCCACCTGCGTTGCCACTTTGTGACCTGTGGACCTGTACACCCAGATCCCTCTGCCTATCAGTACTCTTAAGGCTTCTGCCATTTACTGTGTATTTCTTACCTGTATTAGACCTTCCAAAATGCATTACCTCACATTTGTCCGGATTAAACTCCATCTGCCATCTCTCCGCCCAAGTCTCCAACTGATCTATATCCTGCTGTATCCTCTCATGGTCCTCATAGTTATCCGCAAATCCACCAACCTTTGTGTCGTCCGCAAACTTACTAATCAAACCAGTTACATTTTCCTTCAAATCATTTATTTATATATATATATATATATATATTACAAACAAGAGATGGGGGCTGAGAAAGTTACTTATTCCCTTGTATGTGGTGAGGGGGGTAAGTGGTTAATTTGAATAGATAATATGATCATAACTTTTAATGACTTCACAATTTCCTACCATAGAAGATCCTCCAGAGGTTGTTCAAGGTGTTAAATGGATCCAAGTCAGATGGTGGAATGAGACAAAGATCCTTTCTTTGATAATAGGTTTACTCACAGAATGCAGCATTATAAATCTCTGCCTCCCAGCTACAAAAACCCCAGTGTTTTAGCAGCCTCTTATTATACCTTTTGAGCATAGCGACAAAAGACAATTAATTAACAGACCCTTAAGGGGCATTGTAAGAAAAATCAAAACCAGTCCATTTTTATACTCTTTAATGTAAACCAAAAATCAATGTGTAAACTTCTGTCCAAATGGGGTTCAGTTTGGACAAGAGTCCACCACACACTTGAACCACCTCAACACCACGAGTCCTGTCAGGGGTTCCTTTTTTCAAATGTGCTCAAAGATAATTGATCAGTATCCTCCACCAGTTTATCATTAAGCTTACAATATCATTTTCTCTCCAGAAATCTGTGAGCATCCATACCTTTGCTTGAGTGCAAAAGACTGTTTATTAGAGGCTGAATGGGCTCTTACCCCATATGGTGGTTTCCCCAAATCCCATGGTTAGTTCAAAATATACAAGTTAAAATTCTAACTCTCTCAGGTCCTGCAAAACATGATTTTTCATCTTCCACAGAGATCAGAGTACACTGAGGGCCTCTTGTACAACTCCTGAGGTGTACTCCAGTGCTACAATATACCCGCCAATGACTCCACGGAGAACATTTCAGTTTGATTTTCACTTTAGAAAAAGCTCAAATATTCAATCATAATACCCAGTGTTTGCTTTCTTTCAGTCAATTTCTGTGCATTTTACCCAAGTATCCATTGCCTTATGGTAGTAACAAATTCAGGACTTTTTTTTGGTTGAAGGTTCCCTTTTCAAATGAATTAGTAATTTTGGACCACCCCTCTGTAAATCATAATGCTTGATACTCGCGCTGCTCCCAGTGTACTCTCATGTGCTCCCTCTTTGAAGAGGCAGCCCATTCTGCACTTTCCATGTGACAGCCCTACTGTACTGCTGCCTCTCACCAACAGACCCCAGTTTACACAGGTGTAAGTAACTATAAAGGGGATTTCCTTAAATTCTTCAGACGGAGTTTGTTACTGAGGCTGTGGTGTGGTCTCGTTGTGTTTCTCAGAATAGCTGTATGGTCAGGTAAATGTATCATTGGAGACTTTTCACAAGAACCTATATACCATCGCTATGCCTAAAAACTTTTTACACCTGCAGTTGCTGTTTATTGCATCAGACAGTTAAACTGAAAATACCCTTAATGGTGGTTTGACAAAGTTCTGACCTGACAAAGTGTTGTAAGGTGTTTTCTCTCGTTTCTCCATTGAATGTTGGAACTCTGCATAATCACTATTCCCCCGCTAGCCTCCAATATTAATGAGATATTAATTGTGTTCAGGTGGTGGGTTTTTTTGGGGGTCTGAAGTGTGTTTGTGTGTGCGTGCGTGTGTGCGTGCGTGTTTGTGTTCAACAACAGGTTGAAAGAGGGTTTTTAGATGCGTGCAGTATGCAATCTATGTTTTAAAAGTAAACGTTTTTAAGTGAATGAAATCTGGACTTCAGTATTCTATCCTTCTCCACTGGACTATCTGAGTTTTAACATCTGACATTACGCTTCATAAGCTTTACTCTCTCTAATTTTATCAATGGCGCTATGGCAATTGCCCATCCTGAACTCTAATACTTGATTCTACATGTTATTTTTCCCCTCTCTATTGATAGCAAAACTCAATGTGGAATAGTTCTTCCTGTGATTCTTCCCTGTGATCTCAAAGCTGTGGAACTCTTCACATCAGTCTTCCCTCACTCCTAACAATCTTCGGGCTGTTAAAATGCAGACTACATTAATTCAAGGATGTCAAAGTTGGAAACTAAATAAGACAAAATAGGAAAAAGATTAATGTTATTTGGCTTCATGTGGAAACTTATTGCAGGATTTTGATTACTTTTCGTTCGCAGAAAGGGTTTGGGAAGGAGATGTATCTAAAGCAAAGTGAATGTGCACTGAAATAAAAAAGCAAGCTGAAGACTAATTTAAAGATGCACATTAAAGCCAGAAGTACCAATTTGTGGAATGTCGCAGCTCACAGTCTAACTCAAACTGACAGTGAGGGTTATTTGCATGATCGCAGGTTCATTACGTCATGGTGACCCTGTTCTTTCTGCAAATAATGGGAAATATTTTTGTGGAAGGCATCAAAAGATGAGGAGAGGTAACCAGGTTTATTGACAGGCATACAGACTGGCAAATTGGTTCACAAAATCTCTTAGGACCAACCTTCCACCAGCTGGGAAAATAGAGAAAAGATTCAAGGGCAGGCAAGTGGGTCTGGGAAAGGAGCGTGATCTAACTAGGGAAAAGTCCTGTTCAGAATCAGAAGATTGGCCAGGAAACTAATAGGTATCGTGTGACATTTCTTTTAATTGTTGAAATAAAGAGGGATGCTGTTGGAGCTTTTCATCTTGCACTCAACAGGACAGACAAAAGAATGCCAAATTTCAAAGGGAACAGCAATTTATACTGCATGATTGTTTGGCAAGTTGATTCTGATGGTAGACATGTTGCCTTGGGGAATACACCAGAGAACTATTATCCCCCTGCTTTTGTTTCATTGAAATAAGGTGCAATGTCTGGACATGTTCCATTTGTTTGCAGAGGATGGGTCCCTGCATATGGATGTATGTAGTTTCCAGCAAGCATAAATGAGTCCCATTGCGAGCCTGACTGATCATCTTATAATGGTTGTTAGTGTAATACATGGCATACTTGGCTTTGTTTCAACAGTGATGTCCAATTGCTGAATCACGTTAAATATTAGACATTGTGTTCTGAGATTGCAAGGATGGGCTGGTTGAGTAAGGTCAGCACTTTGCCTATTGTGAATGACCAAAGGGATGTGCTTTTTGATACGATGCACTAGTCATTGAGATGTTTGGCCTATGTACCTGGCGACAGGCTGGCACTGAAATTCATTTATCACATCCATTTGTGTGGCAGGCAGAATGTTACAACAGTGTCTTTTTTCAGCAGTACTCAAGTTTTGAATTACCTAGCGACTATTTTTATTTTTCTTGTTCTCATGACAGTATCTGTTAGTTGAGGTTTATGATAATTTGCTGTCTGTAAAATAAAGCAGAATAATGTTTCATTTCTAGTCTCACCTCACTAGTATTTCCATTCACTTTTGGATAGATTGGTGAAGAGAAAGTGAGAGTTCATGTGAAAGATGGTGTCCAAGTCAGTGTCCCATTGTCCCAGGATATGTTATCTGATATGAGACATTACAAAAGCATTCTACACATGTAAGTGGCCTTGTCATCAGACAAGCACCATTGGACTGAAAAGGATGTCAAAAACAAACCCAAAATTTGAAAAAGACAATGGCAACATAATGAGCTCTTTCAAGAAATGCGCTTCATTAGATTTGTTTTAAGGTACCTTAGGTGGCCTCTTGTTGCTGATGAGTCTGGATGGGAGGCAGTGGTATTGTCACTGGACTAGTAATCCAGAGACCCAGAGCAAGATCTGGGGACCTGAATTCAAATCCTGCCACGGCAGATGGTGAAATTTGAATTCAATAAAAATCTGAAATTAAAAGTCTAATGATAATCATGAAACTGTTGTCGATTATTGTAAAAATGCATCTAGTTCACTAGCGTCCTTTAGGGAAGGAAAGCTGCCGTCCTTACCTGGTCTGGCTTACATGTGACTCTAGACCTCCAGCAATGTGGTTGACTCTCAATGCCCTCTGAAATGGAGGGCAGTTAGGGACAGACAATAAGTACTGGCCCAGCCAATGACACTTATGTCCTATAAAATGAATTTTTAAAAAAGGGATGCCTAAAGGGATGCTGTTAGAAGTTGGAATTCTACTGCCCTTTGACATGCATCTCGGAGCTTTGAGGTAATGAGTCGTGGCTTTGGGGCAATTCTACACTTGTGTGCCTGGACCTGCGATTGATAGGAGTGTGATCAAAGAATTGCTTTGGGACTACAGTCTAATTTCTATCCATTACTCCCTGTGAACATGGCTTCCCTCCAGGATCCTAGAATTGTTCTCCTTGTGTTTTAAAAAAAATCTGTACTGCACTGTTGAAGATGCTGCCTTTCAGATGAGAAGTTAAACCAGAAGGCCCAGCCTGCCCTTTTAGCTGGATGTCAAAAATCACATCACACTGTTTTATGGGGAGGTGGTAACGTAGTGAAATTGTAGATGGACGAGTATTCCAGACACTCAGGGTAAAGCTCTGGGGACACGAATTAGAATCACGTCAGAACATATGAATCAGTACTCCTCCATCTTGAAGATCACTTGGAGGAAGCACTGAGGATGTCAAGGATGTAGAATGCACTCTGGATGGGGGACTTCATGTCCACCACCAAGAGTGGCATGGTACTTGACAGCCAGAAGTGCTGAGTGGATGATGCATCTTGGCCTCCGTTGGACATCCCCAGCATCACAGATGTCAGTCTTCATCCAATTCGATTCAGTCTACATGATGTCTAGAAATGGCTGAAGGCACTGCTAAGGCTATGGGTCCTGACAATCTGGCAATAGTATTGAAGATTTATGTTCCAGAACTTGGTGTGCCCCTAGCCAAGCATGTTCCGGTACAGCTACAACACTGGCATCAACTGGCAATGTGGAAAATTGCCCGGGTATGTCCTCCACACAAAGGACAAATTCAACCCACTAGTCACCATTCCATCAGTCTACTTTTGATTGTCAAGTAAGGTGATGGAAGGGGTCATTAACACCACTATCAAGCGGCATTTACTCAGCAATAACCTGCTCACAGACATTCAGTTTGGGTGCCACAGAGCTCCCACTCAACTCCTGACCTCATTGCAGCCTTGTTTCAAACATGGACAAAAGAGCTGAACTTCAGATATGAGGTGAGAGTGACTACCCTTGACATCAAGGCAGCATTTGACTATGTCATCAAGAAACCTAAGCAAAACTAGTCATTGGGAATCGGGGAGAAAACTCCACCTGGTTGGAGTCATGGCAGAAAGGAAGATGGTTGTGGTTGTTGGAGGTCAGTCATCTCAGCTCCATGACATTACAGCATGGAATTCCTCAGGGTAGTGTCCTAGGCCCAACCACCTACTTCATCAATGACCTTCTGTCCATCATAAGGTCAGAAGTGGGGATATTAGCTAATGACTGCACAATGTTCAGCACCATTTGTGACTCCTCAGATACTGAAGCAGTCCATGCCTAAATTCAGAAAGACCTGGACAATATCCAGATTGGGCTGACAAGTAGCAAGTAACATTCGCACCACACAAGTGCCAGGCAATTATCACCTCACCAAGAAGGAATGTAACCTTCACTCCATGACTTTAAATAGTTTCACCATCTGTGAATCCCAAACTATGGGGTTACTATTGACCAGAAACTTAACTAGACTAGCCATATAAATACTGTGACTACCAGGGCAGGTCAAAGGCTAGGAATTTTGCAGTGAGTAATTTGCCTCCTGACACCCCAAAGCCTGTTCACGATCTACAAGGCACAAGTCAGGCGTGTAATGGAATACTCTCCCTTTGCTAGGATGAGTGCAGCACTAACAACACTCAAGAAGCTTGACACTATCCAAGACAAAGTAGCCTTCTTGATCAGCACCCCATTCATAAATATTCACTCGCTCCACCACTGAAGCACGGTAGCAGCAGTGTGTACCACCTACAAGATACACTACAGGAATTCACCAAGGCTCCTTCCATACACACCACCACTTTCAACTAGAAGGATAAGGGCAGCAGCTACATGGGAACACCACCACCTGGAAATTCTCCTCCAAGCCACTTATCATCCTGACTTGGAAAGATATGACTGTCCCTTCACTGTCACTGGGTCAAAATCCTGGAACTCCCTTCCTAACGGCATTGTGAATGTACCTACATCACATGGACTGCAATGGTCCAAGAAATCAGCTCATCACTACCTTCTCGAGGGCAATAAATACTGGCTTAGCCAGTGATAGCCACATCCCTTGATTGAATTTTTAAAAAACTATTTAGAAGAACAGGGGAGTTCTTCCTGTTATGCTGGTCAATATTTATCCCTCAAATCAATATCACTAATGAAACAGATTACCTGTCCATTTGTGTCATGGCTGCTAATGGGACCTTGATGTTCACAGAATACTGCATTTCTTAGTGTACAACAGTAAATACAATTGTAGTACTTGGTTGTAAAGCACTTTGGGTGAGGTGATGGAGGGCGCTATAGAAATTCAGTTTCTTTAATTTTACTTTTACCATGATTTTTCATTTTCCCCCTCTGTAGTTGTTCGTTTGAACCCAGCTGTTGAGCCTCTTTCTTGGATGTTGGGAAGCTGGATTTCTGAGCCCCTGGGTGAAGGAACTTACCCAACCATCAAACCTTTCAAATATAAGGAGGAAGTCCAGATCACACATGTTGGACAACCCATGCTGAACATCTCGTAAGTCAGAATGTCTTTTTTTCCCCTCACAGCTACAGTCTGGTTTCCAACGATATAGTCATCTAACAGCTGCCAGTCACTAGCGCGAGAATTGGTTTTCCCAAATTAGTGAAGAACGATTGTGGTCAAAGGAGATCGTTTCTTTTGCTAATAAATATGAACATTTGAAGTAAGCAGGTAGTGTTGATGCTTTGCAAGAGAAAATGATACATGTAGGCTAGGCAGATGGCCACAGATTAGCTGTTGGCAGAATTATTCCTTGCAATATATGAGGCAGCTTGACCTGTTCTGTGCCTCGTGCTATTGGAACTCCTGAACACTGGCAAACTGGGTTGGGAAGGGTGGGAATAAAGGAGTCAGCTTGATTCTTTGCTCAGTTGATGCTTTTAGGAGCGTGAATTCCTCTTCATCCGATTTTCCCCTGCCTGCTATATTAGCTGCACCCAAGCAGCCCAATAGTCAGGGAGGAAAACCCGCCTCTATTTATTTTAGAATGCCTATGTGCTGTAATCCTCAGGGGGAACTTACCCTAATCACATTTAAAACGTGGAACTCAATACTCTAAGGATGATTGAGGCCAACAATATAGATACATATAAGGGGAAGCTTGATAAACACGAGAGAGAAATGAGTAGAAGGGTATGTTAGGTGGGATCAGGCAAGGTGAAGCGAGACTCGCATGGACCTGCTTCTATGAGGAAATTCTATATAACCTCAAAGCATTGTGCGGCATGGCTGTTTTATGTCAATGCTTTTACGAACAGCTGAGAGTTTGGGGTTTAGGAATATTATGACAATGATTGGGCCAGCTTACTACACTGCAAATGGCAAGGAGCTATGTTTTACCACATAATGAGTTTACAGATTTTGTTGTACTGCTGTGGAGAAAGTGCTTAGAAGCTAAAAGCTTCTCTTGCAAGCTGAGGAAAGTCATATGTAAAGCACTGTCTGCTCATCCTTTTATAGGAAATAGTACACCGATTTGATTTATTATTGTCACATGTATTAGCACACAGTGAAAAGTATTGTTTCTTGCACGCTATACAGAAAAGCATACCGTTCACAGAGAAAGAAATGAAAGAGTGCAGAATGTAGTGTTACAGTCACAGCTAGGGCGTAGAGAAAGATCAACTTAATGCAAGGTAGGTCCATTCAAAAGTGAATGAAGGGACTATTGAAAGTAATGTCCTATTTTAAAAATAATGTTGAGCTAAAACAGAACACTTAGTTTGAACTAGAAATTTACTAGGTTGTGCTTGTCCACAATAAATCAATAATTATTGTCTGTTGCACTGTCAGCATGGAGATCTAGTGTTTAGGAAGAATTATTTTATATGCTGATCTTGCTTTGGTTGTGCCCAAGAAATTCAGCCTTCTCTTTGCAATTGTTACTGGTAAATGGAGGTTAATCCTTCAACTCAAACTTGGACTAACTTTCCCTGTTTATTTCACAGATTTAATGGATTCAATCCTGAAACCAAGAAGCCGATGCACAGAGAGTGTGGCTTTATTAGAATCAAGCCTGGCACTAACAAGGTGGCATTCATCAGTGCCCAAAACACAGGTACAGTACCTCTTGCTCAAAATAGTGTCCGAATATGTACTGCAGAGGGGAATCAAGAGCATGTTAGCTGTAAAGTATAATTTATTTGGCTACTGCAAAGGAAAGGTTCTTTGCATTTTTGTTTATTTAGCAATTGTTTCTTTACATTTTGTGTGAACCGGAAGTCTTGTATGAAAATCTGCTGCGTAACTTCCAAATATCTTCAAACCAAGCTGAGAATTGTCACATTTCATTGTGTATTCTCTCCCCACAAGGCCACAGCCCAGAGTGACGAACACACAGAATGCTCATCAATTTGTAAAGTGGTGCAGGTTGGTAAGAGCCAAGCCTTTGACCCAGATGCAAGTCTGGTACAAAATTAGATAGATTGGTGGTAATCAGAGGAAAAGGGTTATTAGGAAGGAGATTCCAACCGATGCTGAACATAATGTTAACCAGCCTTTTGGTAGAATCATGATCCTCTTTCCACTTTCCCAAAGTTCAACCAATGAGGGCTCAAACTCACCAGGATCTGGACTAAGCAGGTGGAGATGAGTAAGCCTGCTTCACATTATTGGGCTAGAATACCTCGTTCCTTGTATCACACGTTGGCTTCTATAGGTCCTTCTGCTGCACTGCTTTGCTGCAGAAAATTCATCTAATGGTCTTGAAATAACTCTCTTTGTATCCTGAGACCCAGCTGTTATTTTGGATTTCCCCCGACATCTTTTCTTGTGTTAATGACTTGAAGCAGATCATGTCTATATTGAACTGAGATCCATGTCGTTTATTTTCATTTGTCCCACTTTGCTTTCTGACTCGCTCACTGGTACATTCACTTCAGTTCTAACAACAACAAAAAACTGGGCTCATGTGAGAGCAGTTTCACACGGGTCAGGCAAATTCCAGTGAACAGCTTAGTAAAGAACATGTAGAGTGCCCAGTGCTACTCACCAATTCAGAAGGTATCCAATAACTTACTACATGCAGATTAAACTACTGATCAATTCTATTTATAATTAACAGTTTGCAGAAACAAAAAGAATACATGTAAACCTATTGAAGAAAGAACTGGAATTAATCCTCCGTGGATTAATCTGTTCATTTCAGGGGTGCTTTTGAATTTTCCTGTTGTTTTAAGGAATAGGTAGTTTCTTTTACAATCAAATTACACTCACCAAGGTCCCACAAACAGCAAATATTTTTAAAATATATTTTTATGGGATATGGACACCTGCATTTGTTGCCATCCCTAATAGCCCCTGAGAAGGAGGTGTTGAGCCACCTTCTTGAACCACTGCAGTCATGTGGTGTAGGTACATTCACAGTTCTGGTAGAGAGGGAATTACAGGATTTTGACCTAGCAACAGTGAAGGACCAGCAAGATAATTTCAAGTAATCAGTTAGTCTGTTTTGATTGTGGGACAGAAGAGCTTTCCTTTTGTTCTTCACAAAGTGCCACAGGATCATTTATATCCTCCTGAGATACTGCTGGTGCATTGGTTTATTGTTTCATCTAAAAATTTCTCTGCAACATTCCTTCAGTAGGTCAGTGAAGTGTCACCTTTGTGATGTGCTCATCTTGAAATGGGGCTTGGACAGGTACATCATCAAAGTCATAGCTAGAGTTGGACCTAGGTCATGGTGGTAAAAGTGCCAAATTCTAACCACGGGACACTTGCCTGCCAGCTGAAGCTGCTTAGTAAGATCTCTTCTTTCCAGGATAACATGGTCAGCAATCGGAACCCTTTGAGGTCTGCAGTTTGGTCAAACAGGATTGCATTCTGGCACCAACACTCTTTGGCATATTCTTCTCTTTGCTGCTGTCATATGCCTTAAGGTCATCAACAGATGGTGTCTGCTTACATCTTAGAACTGACGGGAAGCTGTTCAGCCTTGCCCACCTGAAATCCTAGACAAAGGTGCGCCAACTCCTCAAAGAATTGCTCTATGCTGATAATGCCACACTAGCATTCCATACTGAGGAACACCTACAGCAGCAAATAGACATACTGGGCCCTATTTTACCATTTTGATTCTAAGTCCTGGGCAGACTTGAAAATGGTTTCAGTATTTCAGATCTGACTTTTAGACCCGTTCTGAGGCGCCCCCATAAGTACTCTGCCTGAAAAGATATCAGCGAGTCCGAACCATGCTGCACAAGCCTGTGGGCGAGGCTTAATGCTCCTGAAACTCTGAGCTCTGATCAGCGCCTCCAACTGCACATGCGCAGAAAAAAAAAGATAGAATGCTGCTCCCCTGCCACAGCCCTCCCGGGCCGGATAATGCCTCCCCCTGGCCCCCACAGACATTGCCCCACCCCCACAACATTACTGACCCCCTTTATCCCCCCACCCCTTCACCACCCAGACCGATCGCGTCCCCCTCCTACCCCACCCCCCTCCTCCCCCCTCTCCCCCCTCCTCCCCCCACCGATCTCAGGCAGAGTGATCCACCCTTCCCCTCCCCCTCTATGATCTCAGGCAGCGTGGCAGCAGACCCCCCTTCCCCCCCACTGACCTCAAGCAGAGTGACCCACCCTCCCCCTTCCCTCCCACTGATCACTCCCCCCTGGCCCTGGGGGCCTGCACAAGGCCCCCATCTTCCCCTGACTCCAATGGCTGTATGACACCTTCCTCTCTCTCCCCTGTCCCCAATCATTGAGGCACTGATCCACCCTCTTCTTCCTCCTCCTCCTGCTGGGCAGCCTTCTCCCCAGTGACGCCCGGCTGGTCAGCCTCCATGTCCTCCTCCTCCTCCAATAGGTCACCTCTCTGCTGTGCCAGGTTGTGCAGGGCACAGCACACCACCACAATGCAGGAAAAGATCAGAGGGCTGTATTGTATGACCCTACCAGAGTGATCCTTGCTCCGGAATCATATTTTGAGGAGCCCTATGCACCTCTCCACTTTCGTGCGAGTGGCTACATGGGCCTCATTATACTGGGTCTCCGCTTCAGTCACGGACGTCATCAGCTATGTCTGAAGCGGGGAACCCATATCACCCCCGCAGCCTGGACTCCTCCTTAAATGCCTCCGGTATGTCAGAGCTGCTGAGAATGAAGCTGTCATGCAGCCTGCCTGGGTGTCTCGCGCAGACGTCCATAATGTTCATATTGTGGTCACTCACCAGTTGAACATTCAGGGACTGGAATCCTTTTCTGTTGACGAATCTACAGCAGGGCCTTGAAGGTGATGTGGATGCAGTCGATGTCCCCCTGTACATTAGGTATCTCTGCAATGGCCGCGAACCCCGAACCTGGGCTTCCTGATGGGCCTGGTCCAGGTTAAATTTGATGTACTGCCCAGCCTGGGAATATAGGGCTACCGTGACCTGCTTGACACTGGTGTGCACAACTGACTGACAAATGTCATATACATCTCCACTAGGGATCTGGAAGGAGCCAGTTGCGTAAAAGTTCAGAGTGGCCATCAATTTGACAGCCACCGAGAGTGAGTGTCCCTCCTACTCCGAGATGCCAGGTCCTGCAACAGGTGGCATAGGTGTTGCACTGTCTCCTTTCAGAGGCAGAGCCGCTGGGGGGACACAGTGTCCAACATCTGTTCAAATGACACTCATGCACAGAACTGTCGGGTCTCTGCTCCATCCTTCTCCTGCACCACCGCCCCCACCCCCAGCGAATGTCGGCTGCCTCTGGTGGCCGTTTCCCTCTATACCTGCAAGTGGTAAGGCCTGGGCTGCCTGTGCCCACAATTCTTCCTCCCGCTCCTTCTCCTCAGCCCCAGCAGCAACCAAAAGAACAGCAAGATCCATCGGTTGAATCGCAAAAGCCATCTCGTCACTCTGAAGGGGGGTGGGGGGTTGGAGATTAAGAGGAATAAATGTACAGTTTAAGGAACGCTGCTTGCCCCTCGCCCAGCAACAGTCACTGTCCATACTTTCCATTCCCCCACCCACATTCTCCCCAGAATCACAGACCCCCCCCCATCCCCCCACCATATGCTCCCCAGAATCACAGACCCCCCCCCCATTCCCCTACCCACATGTTCTGCAGAATCACAAACCACCCATTCTCCCACCCACATGCTCCCCAGAATCACGGCTCCTTCAAAAGTTCAGAGGCTGCAGCAGTGCAATTTGCAAGTGTTTTGCGCACATCCTTCAGCTGGCAGAGTGCTGACTGCTCTAGGACCCAGCAACATCCACAAGACCTGAGGTCAATGCTGAGACCCGGTCCGTGCTGCAAATTGTACACCAGACACCCTGCTGAGCAACAGCCCCCCACACACTCACAGAGCCCCCATCAACCTGAGAAAGAAAATGGCCGCAACGAAAGGACCCCCGTAAGCAACGGAGAGCCGTTGGACTCCAGGCACTTACCTCCTCACTAGCCCTCACTGATGGAACGCCCAAATTAAACTTTTATGGAGCATATCTGTTTCGTGTCAATTCAAGATGGGTGAACGCAATGGTAAAGAGGAAGTGCCGATAAAGTTGGGCGTACAACCCATTAAGTCAATGGAAATGCATGCAAATGCATTTAAACGATCGCGGCCATTTTTGGGCCTTGGTAAAGGGGGAATCGGCGCGGAGGCAGGTGTGGATCGCGCTACTCGCCTCACGCCCGACTTTACCAAGTTTTCACGCCCGAAAACAGGCGCAACTTGATGGTAAAATCAGGCCCACTGTCTCACATCATTGAGAGTTTGCTTTGACCATCAACATTAGGAAGACAAATGTCACAGTCCAGGGTGTTGCCACACAAACATCTATTAGCATTGACAATGTGATGCTGGAGGTTGTTGAAAGCTTCCCAGCTCCACAATCACCAGCAATCTCTCACTTAATCCTGAAATTAACATATGCATCACAAACGCTACAGCTCTTACCTCCAAGCCAAGCAAGATAGCTTTAAACAACAGCAACTTGATTGAGAACACCAAACTGCAAGTCTACCAAGCCTCTCCTCAGTGCATTCCTCTACAGTTTTGAAACCTGGACAACATATGCTACAGTAAGAAGTTTAACAACACCAGGTTAAAGTCCAACAGGTTTATTTGGTAGCAAAAACCACACAAGCTTTCGGAGCTCTTAGCCCCTTCTTCAGGTGAGTGGGAATTCTGTTCACAAACAGGGCTTATAAAGACACAGACTCAATTTACATGAATAATGGTTGGAATGCGAATACTTACAACTAAACTTGATTAGTTGTAAGTATTCGCATTCCAACCATTATTCATGTAAATTGAGTCTGTGTCTTTATAAGCTCTGTTTGTGAACAGAATTCCCACTCACCTGAAGAAGGGGCTAAGAGCTCCGAAAGCTTGTGTGGCTTTTGCTACCAAATAAACCTGTTGGACTTTAACCTGGTGTTGTTAAACTTCTTACTGTGTTTACCCCAGTCCAACGCCGGCATCTCCACATCACAACATATGCTAGGCAGGATAAAAGGCTGAACAGTTTCCAGCTCCACTGTCTCCAATGTATCCTCTCCATCTCATGGCAGGACAAGGTCACCAACTCAGAGATCCTGGAACATGCTCACACCACCAACATACACTAATTGCGAAGCCAACTGCGCTTACTCAGCCCACCCATCAATTGGGTGATGGCCGTCCGTCCACCCAAAGACCGTCTGTACGATGAAGTGGCGACTTGGTCATGACCTGTCGGACATCTGTACCTCTGCTACAAGGACACCTGCAAGATGTGAAGATGACTCAGACAACTGGGAGAATATCACCAATGGCTCTGGAGGCTGACTGGAAGGGCATTGGAAGAGGTGAGGCAAATGGAAAACTTAGCTGGCCGAGAAGAGTGCTCAAAGAAAACGGAGATTAGTAAATCGTGCACCTTCTCAGCCCACTGTCTTCATCTGCAGCAAATGTGGCAGAGACTGCCTTGTCAGAGTGGGGCTCCTGAGCCACAAAAGGTTATGTTCAACACGGGGTTGACCACCAAGAGTCAAACCATCATCTCATGAAACAAAAGGCTGCCTTATCCTGAACAAAAAAAGGCACAACTGCCAGACACAGCCAGCTTGTGATACCATTTCTAATGTCATCCTAGCTACTTCAATCTATTTTAGAGCAAGGCAAATTCTTCTTTTCAATTTTTATGTTATCATAGAAACCCTACAGTGCAGAAAGAGGCCATTCAGCCCATCGAGTCTGCACCGACCACAATCCCACCCAGGCCCTGTCCCCATATCCCTACATATTTTCCCGCTAATCCCTTTAACCTACACATCTCAGGACACTAAGGGGCAATTTTAGCATGGCCAATCAACCTAACCCGCACATCTTTGGACTGATCATTAAATGATTTATGCTGATTGATTATTAAATGATAATTGTACGAGTTCACACCCCTGAGTCACATATTAAAGTGTCTGCTGCCCATGGTTTTCTGGCCATTCATTTTAAAAGCAAAGGACACCTAATTTTTTCTGTAATTGTTGTTGGATTGAACGAGGCTGAACAACACAGATAATTCAGTTCACTGTTATTGCCCATAATAACTGCATATAGTCACTATTGTAATTCACCCTCACTAACCCACTTAACACATTGTATTAAATCTCAGAAACTTGAACACCAAACACAGGTAGCAACTGTCACCGTTTGGGAGTGAGATATGTTTCTTTTGGCTTTTAAATGTTGAACCTGTTTGGCTATTCATCTGAAAAAATAAACTAGCTTTTGCAATCTGCTATCATTGCTGACCATAAATTCTAAACAGTATCCTTACAGTAGACAGCTCTGTTCTGCATGATCGCATCACCTTTATCATAAGAATTCATTTACAGAAAGAGAATGCATCCAGAGTTACTAGTTAGGTTTTGTTTTTCCATAATTTTATCAAGATTAGTATGGTCATCAGCGTCCTTTCTGGAAAAGAACATGTTTGCACTTTAATACACTTTAGGAAGGATGAGAGGGTCATTGAGAGAGTACAGAGTACATTTATTAGAATGGTAATCTCCCATAATGGTGCTCATGGCCAAATCAGTCCTAACACAACAGTTTCAACAAAGAGAACATCAGTTAGTTAACCCAACACCAGTCATCAAAAACAAAAGGAACCCTGACTCCCGTTAAATCCAAGATTCCAGTCATCCTGTGTCCAACATTGAGGAGGTATGTCACATGACATTAATGATATTGTGATATTGTCTGTTGGAACTAAATTGTTGTAGTTACTGTCTGATGTCCAACATGAACAGAACTGCAGGCAACATCTTGTGCTGTCTACCATCCACCCTGTGGCAGCAGAATGAACTCAGACCCTCATCAAACTTGCCAACAGCTGGAACGTTGGAACTTGTGCCTCCTGACTGACCCATTCTATGTGCATTCTCCTGTCATGCACATCCTGTTCTGAAAAGATGGGGCATTCTGCAATCAACCAACCTCCTTTTGGAAGGAACATTCCAGTCGACTTCTGATTCTGGATTCTGGACACATAATCTATACATGTGTTTTGTTATGGCCGTGCCCTAAACCCTCTTCCATTTTTCTTATTCCCCCATTTGTTGTCTGTTTATGTGTGCGTGTGTGTGTGCTTCCCGTTTAAACAGACCACCTCCTGTCCATGACTGAAACATTGGGCTGAATGGCCCCCTGTGCCATTATAACTATGACAAAATTTTTCTCGCTGTATAGATTAACAATGCTTTTATTAATATTCTCTATTTCTTGCTTCAGCTTTGAATATTCATAGAATCCCTACAGTGCAGAAGGAGGCCATTCAGCCTGCCGAGTCTGCACCGACCACAATCCCACCAAGGCCCAATCCTCATAACCCCATGCATTTTACCCCAACTAGGCCCCCTGACACTACGGGGCAATTTAGCATGACCAATCCCCCTAACTCACAGATCATTGACTGTGGGAGGAAACCGGAGCACCCGGAGAAAACCCACGCAGACATGGAGAGAATGTGCAATCTCCGCACAGACACTAGATGGCAGAATATCCTGTCTCAAAGGAATTGTGTTAAACAAAATGTAAGGTGCAGCCATTCAGCTAGAAATGAAATTTTAGGAAAGGATTTATGTTAAGTGTGCACACACCTTGCTGACACATGTCACAGAACATTCTTATCATTCTCTGATACTAATTTTGCTCTGTCTACGTTTCACAGAACCTCACTGGTGAGGTCTTAACCTTGTGAGGATCAAAGAGGATTATGAACTTCCATACTAGTTCTGGATTCTGGAACGCTGCACTATAATTTGAAGCAAGTGTTGTATATTCAAGTTCACTTTTGAATTCAAATGCAGACCTGATATGAGACATAAAAAGTCTCTCTGCTAGGAAAGGTCCTTATTTAAATGGGCTCAGAGTAATCTTGGCCATGCTCCTTGATCTGCACAGATGAACACTAAATTAGCAGTTTGTTTAGAGAGGCCATTAAAGGGGAACTGAAAGTCACGCATAGAGTTTGAGGGAGCAGCTCTGAGGTTGAGATTCAGGAATATATAATGAGTGATTAACTCCTGATCAGTGTTGTATCTAAACCATGGAATTGGGACAGTGCAGATGGAGCTTTACTCTGTACCTATCCTCTGCTGACAAAGAGGTAAGTTGTGTTTCATTAAAAATTAAGCTTATTCTTGCTGACTTTTACTTTAATCATAGCAAAAAAGAATCAACCTCTTTTTATCATAACTGCATGAAATCAGGGGTTGAGTTCTGAAGGTTTCTCTTCAGAAAATCAGCCAACATTCAGTTTTTTTCCCTCGTACTATCCTGAAGGTGCTGATTCTTCCTCAAAACCACAGGTGCCATCAACTTGCTTGTACCTTCCTCAAGGAACCATTCTTCATGCCTCACCTAGTCTCAGTCTCCACTGGTTATTTGACAGTGGAGGATTTTGTGCCCCAAGCATGAACCGCCCCTCATTCAGCATAAATGTGAGCATGTTTCCCCTGAGGCTCATTTCATTCCCCGCTGCCACACCAGCAGCTAAAGATTAAATAAATGACCGGATATGATAGTATTGATTCAGAAGATCTCTCTTTCTGTCCCTCACACCTTCTCCCTCATTTCTCCTCTTAGTTCCTCTACCAGTTGATATTGTTGGCTGGCTGACCATTCTCCAATCATTAGCTTACCCAAAACTCTGAAGCTGGTATCCTGTCTTGCAGCAAGTGCAGCTCATTTCTGTCCTTGTTGACTTACACGCGTCCTGATCCACCAATGAAAAAAGCAGTTGAGAGTCAACTGCATTGCTGTGGCTCTGGAGTTATATGTAGGGCCAGACCAGGTAAGGATGGCAATTTTCCTTCCCTAAAGGACATTAGTGAACCAGATGGGGTGTTCCAGCAAATGACAATGGTTTCATGGTCATCAGTAGATTCTCAGTTCCAATTGAATTCAAATTGCATCACCTGCAATGATGAGATTCGAACCCGGGTTCCCGGAATATTAGCTGAGTTTCTTGGTTAATAGTCTAGCGATAATACCACTAGGCCATTGCCTCCTCAATAAAATTAAAATGCTTATCCATGTATTTAAATTCTTGGCCTCACACACCTTATCTCTCTCATTTCTTTTTTATTGCTTTAACCCCATTTTTGCATCTCCCCCATCTGCCAAGGCTTCAGCATTGCAATTCTCTTCTGTAAGCCCCTCTTTTAAACTTATCTTTTCCACCCAATTTTTGGTCAGCTCCTTCAAATATCTTAATATTTCGCTCATAGTCTTGTTTTCGTTATGTCTTTGTGAAATATCTTGGGCCATTTACTAAGTTAGAGGTGCTATATGAATGGAAGTTGCCCTTGATACTGCCAGGTATTTAAGCAGACAAATGGGCCTTAGTTTAATGTATCATTCTAAAAAAGACATTGGTAAGAATGCAGGACTTCCACGATACTGCTTTTAAGTCTATTTCACACCTTCAAGGTGATAGAGAGTTTTGTACCCAGAACTTCAATTTAGAAGTGAGGTGCTATTGAGTAATGTGATCCAATACTTGATAGAACTCAGTTGCAGGTAGATGCCAGATTGAATTTCCTGAGGGATAAGCTCAATAATCCGAAAGTCTTTTTTCATCCATAGATTTCTCGTTTTAGATTTCCCCACAAGGAGAAACATCCTCCTAGAATCCACCCTGTCAAGTCCCATCAGAATCTTATGATTTAATAAGATCACCCCTCAATCTTCTAGATTCCAAATCTTTGGGAATAACTGAGCTACACTCCAGGATGAAATTTGCCGCAAGTGTGACACATGAGCATTCTCTGGTGCTAGAAACTAGAGGTATATTTCCATCAATTTGGGCTACAAGAGAACAGCTCGTGCATGTCTGTCTGTATTGTCTGCCCCTGTTCTCTCATGTAGGCCTGTCAAAGGCAGATTCAGTAAATTTAGGCCTGCTTTCCTCTGAGCATGCAGCAAGTTGCTTTCCAAACCAGCCTTCAGTGAGCCTGTGGGAAGGGAGGCAAAGACATGTCAGATCATTTTTTGTTATTGTCACCATGGAAGTGCACATAGCTAACCAAGGGGTAGCTCCGAGTCACTTTTGCTGCTGAACTGGTTCTGTTCTCAAGTCACAATATAGTGCAGTGAGCAGGCTAGAAGGTCATTGTTCCAACAATGCGTTTGAACATTCTGCTACTATTACAAGATAGATTGGGTCATTTATAGGGGCGAAGGTGGCAGAGCAGTGTTACCATCCAAAGGACCAGGTTAAATTGCTCTGGGGACTCGGGTTCAACAAAGAACAAAGAAAATTATAGCACAGGAACAGGCCCTTCGGCCCGCTAAGCCTGCACTGACCATGCTGCCTGACTGAACTAAAATATGAACTAGACCATATCCCTCTATTCCCATCCTATTCATGTGTTTGTCCGGACGCCTCTTAAAACTCGCTATCGTATCTGCTTCCACTGTGTAAAAAAACTTGCCTGCTTTAAACCTTGCCCCTTGTACCTTAAACCTATGTCCCCTAGTAATTGACTCTTCCACCCTGGGAAAAAGCTTCTGTCTATCCACTCTGTCTATGCCCCTCATAATCTTGTAGACTTCTATCAGGTCACCCCTCAACCTCAGTCGTTCCAGTGAGAACAAGTCAAATTTCTCCAACCTCTCCTCATAGCTAATGCCCTCCATACCAGGCAACATCTTGGTAAATCTTTTCTGTACCCTTTCCAAAGCTCCCACATCCTTCTGGTAGTGTGGTGACCAGAACTGAACACTTTAGAATGGCAGTGCACCTAAGCAGCACGCCTTTTGGACTGTGGGAGGAAATCGGAGCACCCGGAGGAAACCCACGGGGGTGAATGTGCAAACTCCACACAGATTGTGACCCAAGCTGGGAGTTGAACCTAACTGTGAGGCAGCAGTGCTAACCACTGTGTCACATTAGCATCTCTCAGTTCAAGGACAATCGGAGATGGACAACAAAAAGATGTGCATATATGAGTTTAGGGAATACACTACACATTTGCCTTTGGCTACATTGTTGTAATGTAAAGTACCTTTTAAAGGGATAGTTTCACAGTGTTGTTTTGGATGACAACCTCTTCAAATATGGTACAGCTGCATTCAAGGAATGAGGAAAACCAAACAAAGATGGCTGTTGTCTGAATCACTGTGAAATTCTTTGCTATGATCCTTTTCAGCTTTCCAAGTAATAGTTCCTCATTGCTCCAGTTCAAACTTCTGCCCCTCATGTATTATAACTAGAACAGGTTGATGCCAGCTCTGCATGTTAATATATCTTGTGAAAATATTCTGCAATATGTTTGTCCCGAATCATGTATTCAATGTTGTGCTTATTGTTCAAATGTCACTCAGCAAGTGTTTCTTGCTCTGGAAATGTACTGAGCAGCAGAGAAGACCGCTGTTAATGCTCACCTTCTTATCGGCAGATCAGATTTTCGAACACAATACTTGTGGATCTTTTGATTCCTTTAGTCAGGCAATTTTGATGTTGGATTTTTTTGAACTGACATTTTTGTTCTGACCCAAGGTATTGTGGAAATTGAAGAAGGGGAAGTGAAAGATCAGGAGCTGACACTCGCGTCTCAATCTGTCGCTCGAATGTCCTTTGCAAAAGAACCTCATGTCCAGCAGGTAAGAATGGGCGTCAAGCCTCTGGATGCATTCCTTTTATTGCACCAAAAGTATTATTGCCCTGTTGTGCTTTACTCTCAGCTCTCCTATGTTAACACTCTTTACTCCCAAGTTGGCAGTTAGGCAGCAACGGTATTGATAATTATTTTGTTTATGTGTTGTATTTTGACTGATTTAAATGTTACAATGGATTGGCAGGCTGCCCTGTCTTCCACTGAACTCATATTGAAAACCAGACAACGTTAACAAATGTGAGGTTATTCACTTTGGAAGAAATAATAGCAAATTGGATTATTATCTAAATGGAAAGAAATTACAACATGCTGCTGTGCAGAGGGACCTGGGGCTCCTTGTGCATGAGACGCAAAAACCCAGTCTGCAGGTGCAACAGATGATCAAGAAGGCAAATGGGATGTTGGCCTATATCGCAAGGGGGATAGAATATAAAAGCCGAGATGTCTTGCTGCATCTGTACAGGGCATTGGTGAGGCCGCAGCTGGAATACTGTGTGCAGTATTGGTCCCCTTATTTGCGGAAGGATATATTGGCCTTGGAGGGAGTGCAGAGAAGGTTCACCAGGTTGATACCAGAGATGAGGGGTGTTGATTATGAGGAGAGACTGAGCAGATTGGGTTTGTATTCGTTGGAATTTAGAAGGCTGAGGGGGGATCTTATAGAGACCTATAAGATAATGAAGGGCCTGATAGGGTAGAGATGGAGATATTCTTTCCACTTAGAAAGGAAACTAGAACTAGAGGGCACAGCCTCAAAATAAAGGGGGGTCGGTTTAGGACAGAGTTGAGGAGGAACTTCTTCTCTCAGAGGGTGGTGAATCTCTGGAATTCTCTGCCCACTGAAGTGGTGGAGGCAACCTCGTTGAATATGTTTAAATCACGGATAGATGGATTCCTGATCGGTAAGGGAATTAGGGGTTATAGGGATCAGGCGGGTAAGTGGAACTGATCCACTTCAGATCAGCCATGATCTTATTGAATGGCGGGGCAGGCTCGAGGGGCTAGATGGCCTACTCCTGCTCCTATTTCTTATGTTCTTATTGTAAGGATGAATGGCTTTTCACATTCTGGTTGTAAGGATCCACCCCAACTCCACCCTCGGTCTTGCAACTGAACAGGGCTCTGTATTGGGACCTCTGCTGTTTGTGATTTATATAAACGATCTGGAAGAAGGTGTAACTGGGGTGATCAGTAAGTTTGCGGACGACACGAAAATGGCTGGACTTGCAGATAGTGAGGAACATTGTCAGAGGCTACAGAAGGATATAGATAGGCTGGAAATTTGGGCAAAGAAATGGCAGATGGAGTTCAATCCTGATAAATGCGAAGTGATGCATTTTGGTAGAACTAACGTAGGGGGGAGCTATATGATAAATGGCAGAACCATAAAGGGTGTAGATACGCAGAGGGACCTGGGTGTGCAAGTCCACAGATCTTTGAAGGTGACGTCACAGGTGGAGAAGGTAGTGAATAAGGCATATGGCATGCTTGCCTTTATAAGACGGGGCATAGAGTCTAAAAGTTGGGGTCTGATGTTGCAGTTGTATAGAACGTTGGTTCGGCTGCATTTGGAATACTGCGTCCAGTTCTGGTCGCCACACTACCAGAAGGACGTGGAGGCTTTAGAGAGAGTGCTGGAGGTTTACCAGGATGTTGCCTGGTATGGAAGGGCTTAGTTATGAGGAGAGATTGGGTAAACTGGGGTTGTTCTCACTGGAAAGACGGAGGATGAGGGGTGACCAAATAGAGGTGTATAAAATTATGAAAGGCATAGATAGGGTGAACGGTGGGAAGCTTTTTCCCAGGTCGGTGGTTACGTTCACGAGGGGTCATAGGTTCAAGGTGAGGGGGGGGAGGTTTAACACTGATATCAGAAGGACGTATTTTACACAGAGGATGGTGGGGGCCTGAAATGCGCTGCCGGGCAAGGTGGTGGAGGCGGACACACTGGGAACGTTTAAGACTTATCTAGATAGCCACATGAACGGAGTGGGAATGGAGGGATACAAAAGAATTGTCTAGTTTGGACCAGGGAGCAGCGTGGGTTTGGAGGGCTGAAGAGCCTGTTTCTGTGCTGTTTTGTTCTTTGTTCTTTGAACTATTTGCAACCTTGGCGGTATATTTGACTCTCGTGTAGCTTCCGACTACATAACTGTGCCATAGCTAAGGCTGCTTATTTCTATCTCTGTAACAATACCTGATTCTGCCCCTGTCTCAGCTCATCTGCTGCAAAAGCCTCATGCATGCCTTTTCTGTCTCTAGACCTGACTATTCTTGGATACCTGACCAGCTTCTCATGTCCTGTTCTCCATAAACTTGAGATCATGCAAAGCTTTGTTGCATGTGTCCTAGTTTGTATTAAGTTATCCCTAACATAACTAAAGACTCAGTTTTAAGATTCTTCCAAGACCCTGTCACTTCCTATCTCTGTAATCTCCTCCAGCAATCCAACCCTGCGATATCTGCACTGCTGCAATTCGGCCTTACGAACAGGCCAGATTTTAATGATCCCATCAATGTCATCCATGCCTTCAGCTGTCAAACCCTTAATCTCTGGAATTCACACCTTAAACCTCTTCACCGTTATAACACTTTTTTTCAAGACTCTCTTTAAGCCTAATCAATGACCAAGGTTTTGGTCATCTGTTCCAACACCAGTCTATGTGGCTCAATGTCAAATTTTGTCTGATAACACTCATGTAAAGGCCCTGGGGGCATTTTACCATTTTAAAACTTCCTTGAAATTTCCCAGTGATCCCAAAGCATAAAACTGCAAATAATCACCTGACACTTCGACAAATCTGAGAGAAGAGATGTCCCTCATGTCGTATAAGGAACTCCTGTGAGGCTGGGGCTGAGGTATATTGAAGATATTTAACTGCTAGCTAAGACATAAAGGGGAGGTGCCAGCCTGAAGTAAGCTGTTTTTCAAAATCCAAAGAACATTGAGTGTTTTGAGTAATCTGGCTACAGAATCACATTGACTCGGAAATTAGCCTTTCTGACCTGCTCCAAACTTAGGGGCAGGTGTCTTCAAAATAAAGTTACTATTCTGCACTCTGGCTAATGGAAAATATTACTGCAGAATAAGTCACTTTATGAGTCCCATTATCCTACAAATAGACAATTTATTTTTAAAGCCAGCAAGAGGCCAGTTTTGATTGTACCATTACATGTGAGCCTTGATCTAATTGAATGGTGAAACAAGCTCGGGGGACTAAGTAATATTCCTGTGTTTCAGGTGATTGTAGTGGAATAGGGAGTTGATCTTCTTTAGGGTAAGGTCCCAAAAGTGGAAAAGGTAGCATGCTTTGTGCTCAGGGCAGTCATTCATTGACCTGTGAATTAGCACCGCTATGAACATACTGGCCAATATTTATCCCTTGACAACATCATTAAAAAAAAAACAAGCTTATGCCATTTATCTCATTGCTGTTTTGGGAGCTTTGTTCTTCAGAAATTGTTAAAACAATGGCTGCACCTCATTGATCCAGAAATGCTTTGGGATGTTTTGAGGTTGTGAAAGACTCTGTAGAATGCAAGTTCTTAAGTGTTGAAGCTTCATAGGGCCCCAGGTGGCAGCCATCCACAGGTCTTTCTGTTTTACAGCTGGATTTTCCTCATGACTTTGCAAAAAGGCAAATAGAAGAAAGATCTTTCTAAATTTTGCTTGTCTTTCACTTTAATTCTTACTGTCTCTCTATCTGGATTTAACCCTGTCTCCCCTCTATTTGCATGGATATAGTTAATTTATATTGTTGTTTCAATCTAGCTGCTCCACTATTCTTCAGATTGTCATTCTCCTTCCTTATTTCTCCTCATTCTTTTATGAGCTTCAACAGATTCTCTTCACCTTTCTTGGTCTGTTTGCTCTCTCTTTCTTTCCTGTTCCTTGTCATATTTGACCCCAGAAAAGCCTCTGACCATGTATCCACACAATTGCTAAGGTCACTTATATTCACCTCCTGTAGAATCACTCAACACCTTGTACCACCTTGTCTGATACTGAATCTCTCATCCATGTGTTTGTTGCCTCTAGGCTTGACGGTTCCAGCATTATCCTGATGGGCTTCCCATTTTCCATCCTACATAAATGTAAGGCCATCCTCAACTCTGCCCTTATCCCAACTTGCACCAAGCCCCTTTCACTCATCATCTCCATGTTTGCTGACCTACATTGGCCTCCAGTCTAACAGCAGCTCAGTTTTAAAAGTCGAATTCTAGTTTTCAAATCCTTCCGTAACCTCATCCCAACATCTCTGCACTCCCCCCATTCTGGCCTCTTGTGCATCCTTGATTTTAATTGCTTCACCATTGGTGGCTGTACCTTCAGCTGCCAAGGTCTGGAAGCTCTGGAATTCCTTCTCTTGTTTCTAACCACTGTGCCTCCCCGTACCAAAAATTTCATAATGAATTATAGAAAATTCTTAATCAGTCATAAATTAATAGAACTGTCATCAACTTTGAATGGTAAAAGCAAAAATATTTACGGTTTGATTAGATGCAGAGAGAATGCTTACAGTCAATGGTGTGAGCAATCAGTACGCGCCTCACTTCATGTACCCTTGCTTGCGTACGTATCACTTTAGTCATACTGGTAGGAAAAGAAACTACAGAAACCAGCCGAGTCTAGCAACTGTGAGAGTGGTTGATGGTCACTATAATATCTTGTGGGCCGCACTCAGTTCCCTGAAGGGCTGCAGGTCACCCACCACTGGTGTATATGGGGAAACACTGTTCAATTTGGCATTGCTCTCTCAAAGGTTTTGTGCAAAGGTGCCTTTGAAAAAAATGCAAGTGGTCGTCCTTAATTAGGCTGCTCTCTAATTCTGTAACATCTACAACATGCAGAAAATGGGATTGAATAGCCTCTGGTTGAAGTTAAATATTCTCTTTTCTTCCTCTGCCCTACAATTTCTGATTCTATATTCATTTTTATCACTGTTAACCAAATGAAAGCAGCATTTCACAGCACTCCAGTGAGATTTTAAAACTGTTTAAGTTTTAAATGTTTAAATTTCCTTTTCCTTTCTCTCTCTTGTTTGCTCTCAAACCATTTTTTTCTTTCTCTGTTTCTTCTTTTGCACCCAATTTGATTTTGAATTCACCGACTCTAATTGACACTTTCCTGTCTGCCCCTGCATTATAAATTTTGCAGTTCAACTATCTGTTTTGGTTAAGGAGATTTACAGTTGCTTAACCTGTTCCCTCAGATCTCAGAAACCCCTTTTCCCCTTGTGACATTATCAGCTCACGCTCTCAACAATCTAGCAAGCAAAACATGTGTCATTAGGTACTCTGCTAAATGTATATTGTGGCCTATGATTAAAAATACACAATAATCAGGAACAAACTTTCTCAGAGGTGTGTGTTTTATTTAACTGCACTTGACTCTCTTTCTGTCTATCCATCTACCAAGACTTTTCAACTTTGCACTCTTGCAGTTCCCCCTCCTTCAGCAATACTTTTATATCTGCGTTGTTATTGTCAAGCCAGCCCTGTTTACGTTTGAAGAAACTCAGCCACTTCCTCCTCCTGCTGGCAGCACTGTTTGAGATGCTGATAAAATCTGTTTGGCCCAGCTCTTTCCCTTTGTTGTGTGATGCAATAGATTGCAAAAGCTTTTGTTGTTCAAAAATGCATTTGAACCAAGGAATAAAAGCACAAAAAAACACTTGGTTTATAGAATTGTACAGCACAGAAACAGGTCATTTAACCTGGTACACTGATGCCATGGATTATGCCCCACACGAGCCTCCTCCTATCATACTTCATCTCACCGGAGCTGTATACCCTTCTATTTCTTTATTTCCAATGTACTTTTCTAGCTTTCCTTTAAATCCATCTGTGCTATTTGTCTCAACCACTCCATGTGTTAGGAACTTTCACTCTCTAACCACTCTAAGAGCCTTTCCCTGAAATCCTTAATGGATTTATTGGTGACTATTTTATAGAACATAGACCAGTACAGCACAGTACAGGCCCTTCGGCCCTCGATGTTGTGCCGAGTTTTGTCCGAAACCAAGATCAAGCTATCCCACTCCCTGTCATCCTGGTGTGCTCCATGTGCCTATCCAATAACCGCTTGAAAGTTCCTAAAGTGTCCGACTCCACTATCACAGCAGGCAGTCCATTCCACACCCCAACCACTCTCTGAGTAAAGAACCTACCTCGGACACCCCTCCTATATCTCCCACCATGAACCTTATAGTTATGCTCCCTAGTAACAGCTACATCCACCCGAGGAAATAGTCTCTGAACGTTCACTCTATCTATCCCCCTCATCATCTTATAAACCTCTATTAAGTCGCCTCTCATCCTCCTCCGCTCTAAAGAGAAAAGCCCTTGTTCCCTCAACCTTTTCTCATAAGACCTACCCTCCAAACCAGGCAGCGTCCTGGTAAATCTCCTTTGCACTCTTTCCAATGCTTCCACATCCTTCTTATAGTGAGGTGACCAGAACTGCACACAATATTCCAAATGTGGTCTCACCAAGGTCCTGTACAGTTGCAGCATAACCCCACGGCTCTCAAACTCAAACCCCCTGTTAATAAATGCTGACACACTATCGGCCTTCTTCACGGCTCTATCCACTTGAGTGGCAACCTTCAGAGATCTGTGGATATGAACCCCAAGATCTCTCTGTTCCTCCACATTCCTCAGAACCCTGCCATTGACCCTGTAATCCGCATTCAAATTTGTCCTACCAAAATGAATCACCTCGCACTTATCAGAGTTAAACTCCATTTGCCATTTTTCGGCCCAGCTCTGCATCCTATCAATGTCTCTTTGCAGCCTACAACAGGCATCCACCTCATTCACTACTCCACCAATCTTAGTGTCATCAGCAAATTTACTGACCCACCCTTCAGCCCCCTCCTCCAAATCATTGATAAAAATCACAAATAGCAGAGGACCCAGCACTGATCCCTGTGGTACACCGCTGGTAACTGGTCTCCAGTCTGAAAATTTTCCATCCACCACCACCCTTTGTCTTCTATGAGATAGCCAGTTACTTATCCAATCGGCCAAATTTCCTTCTATCCCACACCTCCTTACTTTCTTCATGAGCCGACCATGGGGAACCTTCCCAAACGCCTTACTAAAATCCATCTATACAACATCAACTGCTCTACCTTCATCTACACACTTAGTTACCTCCTCAAAGAATTCAATCAAATTTGTGAGGCAAGACTTGCCCTTCACGAATCTGTGTTGACTATCCCGGATTAAGCTGCACCTTTCCAAATGGTCATAAATCCTATCCCTCAGGACCTTTTCCATTAACTTACCGACCACCAAAGTAAGACTAACCGGCCTATAATTACCAGGGTCATTCCTATTTCCTTTCTTGAACAGAAGAACAACATTCGCCACTCTCCAGTCCTCTGGCACTATCCCCATGGACAGTGAGGACCCAAAGATCAAAGCCAAAGGCTCTGCAATCTCATCCCTTGCCTCCCAAAGAATCCTAGGATATATCCCATCTGACCCAGGGGTCTTATCGACTCTCAGGTTTTTCAAAATTGCTAATACATCTTCCCTCAGAACATCTACCTCCTCCAGCCTATCAGCCTGAATCACACTCTCATCCTCAAAAACATGGCCCTTCTCATTGGTGAACACTGAAGAAAAGTATTCATTCATCGCTTCTCCTATCTCTTCTGACTCCATGCACAAGTTCCGACTACTGTCCTTGACCGGCCCTAACCTCACCCTGGTCACTCTTTTATTTCTCACATAAGAGTAAAAAGCCTTGGGGTTTTCCTTGATCCGACCCGCCAAGGACTTCTCATGCCCCCTCCTAGCTCTCCTAAGCCCTTTTTTTTAGCTCATTCCTTGCTACCTTGTAACCCTCAAGCGACCCAACTGAACCTTGTTTTCTCATCCTTACATACGCTTCCTTTTTCCTCTTGACAAGACATTCAACCTCTTTTGTGAACCATGGTTCCCTCACTCGGCCATTTCCTCCCTGCCTGACAGGGACATGCCTATCAAGGACACGCAGTATTTGTTCCTTGAGATCATGCTGATCATCCAACTCAGTAGCCTGGCCCCACCTTTCCCCCATATCCTTTGACCCCCCATATCCTTTGATCCCCTTCACCTCAAGTGCTATATCTAACTGCTTCTTGAAAACATGCAATGTTTCTGTGATAGTGAATTCCATAGGCTGACCACTCTCTGAATGACGAAATTTCTCTTCATCTGTGTCCTAAACTGTTTTCCTGTATCCTCAGCCTGTGACTTCTGGTTCTGGGTACCCCTACCATTGGGGACATTCTTATGCAGCTACCCTGTCTAGTCCTCTTGTCCTCTTAGAATTTTATACGTTTCTATGAGATTCCCCGTCATTCTTCTGAACTCCAGTGAATACAATCCCAAGCAACTCAATCACTCATACGTCAGTGACACCATCCCAGGAATCAGTCTGGTAAACATTCTCTTCACTCCCTCTAGAGCAAGGATACCTAAACTGCCTATAATATTCCAGGTGTGGTTTCGCCAAGGCCCCGTATAATTGCATTAAGATATCCCTGTACTCGCTATGAAGACCAACATACCATTTGCCATTTTTACGGCCTGCTGCACCTGCATGCTTGCCTTCAGCGATTGGTGTACGAGGACACCCAGGTTTTGTTGAACATTCCCCTTCTAATTTATGCCCATTTAGATAGTAATCTGTCTTCCCATTTTTTGCTATCAAAGTGGATAACCTCACATTTATTCAAATTGTACTGCATCGACCTATCATTTGCCCACTCACTCAACTTGTCCAAATCACACTGAAGGATCTCTGCATCCTCCTCACGGCTCACCCTCATCTGCTAATCTGGAGATATTAAATTTAGTTCCCTCATCTAAACCATTAATATATAATGGGGTGTGGAATGGACTGCCTGCAGTGATAGTGGAGTCAGACGCTTTAGGAACATTTAAGCGGTTATTGGATAGGCACATGGAGCACACCAGGATGATAGGGAGTGGGATAGCTTGATCTTGGTTTCAGATAAAGCTCGGCACAACATCGTGGGCCGAAGGGCCTGTTCTGTGCTGTACTGTTCTATGTTCTATGTTCTAAGCTCCACTTTTCATTTGTGCCTTTCCCTGACAGTTTCTGTTCCCATCTTAAGCTCCCTAATTCTTGCCTAATCGCGTCATAATTACCCCTCCCCCAATTATAAACCTTGCCCTGCCGTATGGCCCTATCCCCCTCCATTGCAATAATGAAAGATACCGAATTGTGGTCACTATCTCCAAAGTGCTCTCCCACAATCAAATCTAACACTTGGCCCGGTTCATTACCCAGTACCAAGTCCAATGTGGCCCCACCTCTTGTTGGCCTATCCACATATTGTGTCAGGAAACCCTCCTGCACACACTGTACAAAAACTGTCCCATCCGAACTATTCGACCTCTAAAGGTTCCAATCAATCTTTGGAAAGTTAAAGTTATATTCATGATCACATTTACTCCTTGTAAATCCTTTTTTAATATTCTCCATTGTTCCAGGAATATGGTTCAATTTAGCAAACTGTATTCATTTTACGGTATGCATTCAGTACATGAATAACAGAGTGTCTTAGTAACACAGTGCCTGACACTGCTGAATTGAGACAGCTAAACTAGGAAAATCTTAAGCTTTAAGAAGTTAAAAGGTTGTGCTTTGATGTCGTCTTCTCGATGTTTTGTAAACATTTAATTTTATCCCAGTTTACCACAAGGTGGTGCGCCTGCAGTTTGAGGCAGTAACATGCTGCCTGAAGTGATCCTTTCAACCCAAAGCTCTGGCACTGTAAACACCAATCTTGTTACCAAATAGTCAAACAATATGGCTTCTGAACAGCAGCCCTGCCTCTCCAGGCCTGATGTGGAGATGCTGGCGTTGGACTGGGGTAAACACAGTAAGAAGTTTAACAACACCAGGTTAAAGTCCAACAGGTTTATTTGGTAGCAA
This sequence comes from Mustelus asterias, assembly GCF_964213995.1. Classification (NCBI taxonomy): domain Eukaryota; kingdom Metazoa; phylum Chordata; class Chondrichthyes; order Carcharhiniformes; family Triakidae; genus Mustelus; species Mustelus asterias. The sequence continues at coordinate 78,555,389 of NC_135803.1, read as the reverse complement.
AAGCCACACAAGCTTGCGGAGCCCCAAGCCCCTTCAGGTGAGTCATATGACTCACCCAAAGGAGGGGCTTGGGGCTCCGAAAGCTTGTGTGCTTTTGCTACCAAATAAACCTGTTGGACTTTAACCTGGTGTTGTTAAACTTCTTCCTGTCTCCAGACCTGGACAGCAGTTGTCTCTTGCAAGTCGGTGATTCTTTTTGGCAAAGTAATGCAGGTCAAGTGAGTGATAAAGAAACTTGTGTTGATGTAATGAGTCCCTCTCCCTCAGGATACCAAAAGTTCATCACTGCTCGGTTTGGCTATACGCACGCAACCAGATCACTCAATTTATGCACCACTGTGACAAGTGACCTGTTAATTAATCTGTTTTGCTGATGGTGGGTGGGGGAGGAGAGCAAACTAGGAGAACTTTATGATCCTCTTTAATCATTGCGATGGATTTTTTGTGTCCTCCTGACCAAACAGATGATGCCTGGATGTGGAGAGGATGTTTCCACTAGTCGTAAAAACTAGAACCAGAGGGCACAACCTCAGGCTAAAGGGATGACTTTTAAAACAGAGATGAGGAGGAATTTCTTCAGCCAGAGAGTGGTGAATCTGTGGAACTCTTTGCCGCAGAAGGCTGTGGAGGCCTGGTCATTGAGTGTTTTTAAGACAGAGAGATAGATAGGTTTTTGATTAATAAGGGGGTCAGGGGTTATGGAGAATGGGGATGAGAAAAATATCAGCCATGATTGAATGGCGGAGCAGACTCGATGGGCCATGTGGTCTAATTCTGCTCCTCTGTCTTATGGTCTTATGGCTTCTGTTTAATGTCAGAAAATCTAACCTCTGACACTGTAACTAACATTCCCTCTTGCTGCACTGTCAAGTCAGTTTAGATTAGGCTCGCGTCCTGGAGTGGGGCTTGACTAGAAATGCTTGATAAAGTAGGACAGTTGACTGTGATGTAGTCATTTGCGTGTGGTATCAAAGCGCGCATTAGAGACTTTGCCAGTGAGTCAGTGTTAGCAGTGAGTGCTGTTCATTTACCATTTTTGGTGCAAGTCTATTTACTGAAGATTATCCCTTCAGCAAATGGACTGGAAATTATGGTAATATTCTAAGGTTGTACTCTGATGTTTCAGCATCTCTCCTGATTGCTGCAGATTTAACCAGTTTCCGTTATAAAACCATGGTCATCGTAAGGGAATTTTCCAAAGCTCCTGCTCACAGATGTCTCCAACAGCACAGGGCACAGTCTGCAGCAGGACCTTTATGAGTTGCCTCACCAACGCAATAAAGGAACTATTCACGGAACTGAGCATCCTAACCCATGATTTAAAACTATGCTAAGATTAACCATTGGTCCCCTTCAACTTGCCTATATTTCACCTGTCAGTGTATGTCAGATCTTGCAAAATGGCAAGAAGGCTGTTACTTTAATTCACGGTTCCAAATTGTATTTCTGTGAAGATAAGTCTGTCGAGCTGAAGGTTGGTGTGTGCATGCTGATCAGACTAGCAGCATGCAGAGAACAGAGGCTGTCTTCACCTTCAAAGAAATAATCTCTTATAATGAATTTCAACCTGTTCCTGAGCAAATGTTGCTTCCTGTACTGCACTATCAATTACTCTGTATTTCATTACAGAAGCTTGCAGCAGGACTACAAGGAACATGAGGTTACAGAATATCTGCTATCATTCTAATAATTATTACTGTCTGGCATTTTCTTCTTCTGGTTTCACTTTTCTGCATTATTTTGACACTTTATTTTATATTGTCTCTCCATGTTCTCCCTGTCAAAACGTATCATCTCACATTTTTCCACCTTGAACTTCATCCGCCACTTATGCCTATTCCACCAACCTGTCTATGTCCTTTTGAAGTTCTGAATTGGGCATCTGATCCATGTTTTTGTTGCTTCCAAATTTGAAGCACCCAATTCACTTCTGGCTGAAATCCCAGTTTTCACCTTCCATAAATTGGAAAAAATGGAAAAGAGAGGGAAAAGGGAAGAATTAGAGGCTTACGGAAGAAGTTTGCAGCAGCACGTGGCACAATCTCCAAATTTAATGTCTTCAACCTCTGCACAGCCTTCAGTATGATTGCTCGCTACATCCTCTTTCCTTGCCTCTTCCTTTATGCTTCACCTCCACGGTACTATTCCTACCTGCTCCAGTACAGCCAATCTATCTGCTGCCTTCTCCTGAGTTTTGACTGTCACTTCTGACAAGATGTAAGATTTCACACCTGGCCTTGTCCCCTATCCTCCTTCCATGGTTTTCATGTACTTCCATCCTTCAGTGATGATGCAAGTTCTTTCCCAAAATATGTGCGGTTCATCTCCTCCAAATGCTTTTTGTACATTAATTGTGGATGAACTGATGCTTTCTTCAACATGGCATGGGTGAGACTGAAGCCAATCTGTTTAGTTCTTACCAGAACTTTGCCTCTAAGCCACTAACTCCATCCTATTCACTGGCTGAAGCTGACAGTGATTCTGTGCTGAGCTCCAGTCAGAAATCATCTATCACCAGAACTGGCCATCTCCACTTCAAACTTTGGCCTAACCCATGACTACTAAAATTAATCAACACCTTTGTCACTTTCAAGAGCACTCTCCTCTTGACTTCTACAGCAAACTTCCAACCTATCCAAAACTCAATTGCTCACATCCTGACCTCACCAACATCCACCCACAAACTCATTGATTTTCATATCCTCATTTACAAATAGCCCAAGGCTATCCCCATCTCTTTTGTAAAGCAATTAACTATGTTGAAGGTACTACATAAAGCAAGCTGTTGTATCACCCACTGTTTTGCATGCTGCTCCACTGTGCTTTGCCCCTGTCAACAGAACTCTTTTACGGACATAGGAACCGTGCTTGTAAAAGTAGAGGTAGGATGTGTTTATGGTGTTTTAGTTTGGTTCAGGGCAATTACTTGTATACAAATAGTGCACATTGTGGGGCAAAAGTGATGCAGCCATCTGGAAAAAGAATAGATCAATGATTCAAATGGAAAATGTCAATTTTAAGTTTCATTTTGTGCTTTGTGGGTAGATAGTTATCTATCGCAGCATCCTATCTGAAGTCAGTTAATCATGTGACAGTCCTTGCCTCAGTGTGCGAGGTAGGAAGGTACTGATTACAATGACAGATAAGAGACCTGAAACTGAGCGTTGTTACTGTGCACAATTACAGCCTTGGGCTTACTCTATTTTTACAACACTTGTACTGAATTGGGCTTCAGCAGAGTTGACCCAACATCAGACTTCTGGGAGGAGAGCAACAACTGTTCAGGATGCATTATTAAGTGTACTGTCCTTTACTATAGCTAAAGGAAGTTAAAGATTTATAAATATTAATATATTTACTGTGATTCCTCTTATTTGGCAGTGTGAGTTCAGGGTGCTTCGGATATAGTGAGTACAGTATCATAATGTTTCGGTTAGCTGTAGAAAAGGATCAGGAGCAATCCAAAGTAAAACTGATTTGGGGCAGGGCCAATTTCAGTGGGTGAAAAAACCTACCGCGCATCAGCAGGTTGTGGGCTCAAACCCAACTCCAAAGACTTGAGCGCCAAATCTGAGCTCATGTTTCAACTAATTGTCTTTCGAGGGCCTGTCCAGCTCCTTGTAAAAGATCGCATGGCACCAGTTGAAGAGCAGAGGCATTCTGCAGCTATCCTGGCGGACATTCATCCCTCAATTACATCAGTAAAATAGTATTTGATTATGTTTCCTTCTTATTATTTGTGGGATATTACTCTGCACAAATTGTCATGTTCTCTTGTGTTGCAATAGTGACTGCATTTCAGAAGCTCTTTTTGAAAGGTGCCTTGTAATATCAGAATTAAGTTTACAGTGCATGACACAGATGGCCAAGTGGGAATATGATGTGATAATAGAGGATACCTGGCTAAAAGAAGGCAAGACTAGGTAATAACTATTCCTGGATCCAAGGTTTTCAGAAAATTTAGGAAGGAAAGAAAGGAGGGATGGTATTATTTATTCAGGAGAATATTAAAGTGCAGAGAGAGGGGCTGTCCTAAAGGGGTTAACCAATCTATTTAGCGAGAGCGGAAGAGAAATAGACGTACCATTACACCACTGGATGTATTCTATAGGCGACCAACTATTGGGAAATTCACAGAGGACCAAATTTAAAATGAAGTTGTCGAGGTGCAAAAACTTAAGATAGTAATAGAGGGGACTTTAATTATACTAATATACATTAGGACAGTAATGTAAAGGCCAGAAAGGGGAAAAGTTTCTGAAGTTTGTTCAGTTGAATTCAGGAGGGATCAACTGAGGAAGAAGGTAATTCTGATTCTGGGGAATGAGGTGGATCAAGTGTCAGTAATGCTTCGGGGGCAGTGAGTATAGTATCATAAGGTTAGCTGTAGAAAAGGACAAGGGCCAATGCAAAGTAAAATTAATTTGGGGCAGGGCTAATTTCAGTGGGTGTAAATGAATCTTGCCAGGTAAATTGGATCAAAGATTGGGAGGAAAAACTGAAACAGAACAATGGGCTGCCTTTAAAGAGGAGATGATTCAGGTACAGCCAAGGTAAATTCCCATCAGGCAGAAAAGTAGGACAAACAAAGCTAGAGCTTGCTGGATGATGAAAGAGATAAGATGAGGCAGAAAAAGTGTGTGTACGACAGATGTCAGGTTGATAATGAAAATGAGAATCAGTCTGAATGTAGAAAGTTCAGGGGGGGGAGTGAGAAAAGAAATAAGAGGCAAAGAGAAAAAAGTGAAAATAGACTGGCAACTAACATAAAAGGGAATCCACAAGGTTTCTATAGGCATATAAGAGGTAAAATGAGAAGAAGGACAATTAAGGACCAAAAAAGTGTTTAATGCATGGTGGCAGGTGGTATGGCTGAGATAGAAATTAAGACTTTGCATCTGCCTTTACCAAAGATGATGATTCTGGCAAAGTCATAGTGAAAGAGGAGGTAGTTCAGCTAAAACTGATAAAGAGGAGGCATTAGCAAGACTTGCTAAGTCACCAGGACTGGATCAAATGCATGTGAGGATACGGAGGGGAATAGGGGGAGGAAAAGTGCAGAAACACTTCATAATCTTCTAATCCTCTTTAAATACAGAGCTAAGTCAGAGGGCTGGAGAATTGCAAATATTATACCCTTGTTAAGAGGGGTACAAGGATAAGCCCAGCAACTACAAGACAGTCAGCTTAACCTTGGTGCCATAAGATTTTACCAATGATAAGCTGATAATCCATTATTCAGGAGGTAGTAGCAGGACATTCAGAAAATTATAATACAATCGGGTAGAGTCAATATAGTTTTGTGAAAGGGAAATCATCTGAGTTCTTTGAGGATATCACAGGGTGGATGAAGGGGAACCAGCAGGTGTAGTGTATTTGGATTTCCAAAAGGCATTCAGGTGCCACATACAGGGTTACTGCACAAGATAAGCACTCATGCTGTTGGGAGTGGCATATTAGAATAGATAGAGGATTGGCTAATTGACAAAGAACAGAGTGTCAGGATAAATGAATCATTTCCAGGTTGGCCAACTATAACTGGTGGAGTGCTGCAGGGATCAGTCCTGGGGTCTCAACTATTTACAATCTATATTCGTGACTTAGATGAAGGCACAGACTGCATTGTAGCCAAATTTGCTGATGATTGGCAAGGGAGTTATGGAGACCAGGCAGGAAAATGGAGTTAAGGCTACAGTCTGATCAGCAATGATCTGATCAAGTGATGGATATGACTGGATGGGCCAAATTACCTACTTCTCCTATTGCTTGCGATGTTGTGTTGGTAATCAAAATTACCAGCTGAAATGAAAGCTTCCCCTTTACATGGAAGGAGTTCAGCTGAATTCCATGCTGGGTGCATTGAGTAAAAAGTATACGTGAATAAGATTATGAACTATATAATGACATTCTGTTATTCTTAATTAACATTCTGAATGGCTTTAAATACAAAACCAAAAATAATAATGTCCGAGAATTAACCCTTTGTATGTTGACTGTAATTTTGTCACAGTTCTGGGCAAAATAGATAAAAGGTCTAAAATATTTCAGAACCATTGGATGAATGGCCATTTAATGTTTTTATGATAATGTTGGTTGAGGGTGAAATGCTGTTCAGGGTAGTTGTTCCTAACCAGTATGCCGTGAAGACCCCCCACCCCCCCCCCCCCCCCCCACCCCCAAGTGTGCGAAAGAAGATTCAAAATTCATGCAATTAAATTAAAACTAACCTTTGTCTTTAGCTCTGTTGTTAGCATCTCCAAGACTCAATGAATCTTGGGCTTCCCGTGCATGCTCTGGCTGGGAAACAACTGCACATGCGCAGTTTTGATTTTTATGTTTGTCAGGCCCATGCGCATGATCAACAGGATTTGGAGCTGAAGACAAAGGCCCCATGCATCTGCACAAAAATCGAAAACTCAAAGGGCACAAAAACCCTGGGAGAAGTGAGAGAGGTTTATTTGGTAGCAAATACCATAAGCTTTCGGAGCTCCGAAAGCTTATGGTATTTGCTACCAAATAAACCTGTTGGACTTTAACCTGGTGTTGTGAGACTTCTTACTGTGCTTACCCCAGTCCAACGCCGGCATCTCCACATCCGAAGTGAGAGAGACAGAGAGAGTTTTAAAAAACAGGCACGAGGACAGAAAGAAGTTTAAAAAGTTCCCAAGTAAAGGAAGAAGACAGAGAAAATAGGAGGTGTGCCTCAATATTTTTTATAATATAGAGGTGTGCCGTGACACACAAAATGTTGGGAACCACTGGGTTAGGGTATTGGAATAGCTCTTGCTTCCTCTTGCAGTAATCTTGTGAAATCTTTAATGCCCACATGAATTACAGCCATCTGGAATTGTAGTTTAACATTAAAACGAAATATTTGATCTTTCGAACAATGTAGCACTAGGCACAAGCCTAGTTGATGCATTCAAATACTGGAATGAGACTTGAATTGATGACCTTCTCATCTGTCAATGTGATGACCACCAGCTGAAGCAAGCCCTCACATTGACTAAATGGCTCCTCAGAGCTGTATTTTAACAAGAATAGAATGTTCCTTACTCATTGTTTTAATGAAGTATGCTTGTAGGCAACTTTTCCATGATTTGTTTCTTTACTTTCAGATTACACGGACATTCAGACTTACAGAAGAAGGGAAGTTGGAGCAAACTGTTTTTATGGCAACCAATCAACAGCCCCTGATGCAGCATCTTCACATAACATACACACGGAGTTCGTAACACAATATATTCATGCAACAAACATCCACTCCAAGCTCCAAATGCACTGATTGTTCTATATGCTCACCATATATACTGCAGCCTCACTGTGTTAAACTTGAAGACTTTAGAGTTATCGCTGAAAAAATACATTTTGTTAAAGCTTTTTGTTCTGCACTCATTAGGACAATCGGAAAAATACCAATATGAGGGGAAACAACAACTTTATACTCTATGAGAAGAGAGTGCTGATTGGTTGGCAAGTGGTCTCTGATTGATAGAAATGTTGCCATGGAGAATCCACCAGTTAATAGTGACTGCCAGTTAACTGCCAAGCAATTGTTTGAAAATTTAAACCAGGCAGCTTAACTTTGATCAAGTCATTGCTCTGGGGAGTGAGTTAGCAAATGGCTATCACTTACTTCAATTAGCTGAAACAGATACAATGTGTAAATTATTCTTTATATCTGCAAACAGGGCCCTGTGTATTAATGTATTTAGCTTCCAGTACATGCAAATATGCCCCACTGCAAACCTGACTGACAATCTTAAATTGGTTGTCAGTGTAATTTTTATCACTGAGAATAATTCAGCAAATGTTGTCCAATTGCGGAATTGCAGCTAATATTGGACACTGTTTTGAGTTTTGCAAGGGGCTGGTTGAATGCTTACAAAACTCATTGGAGTTTTGACATTGGTATTCTTGCAATTGTCCTGATGAATGCCAGATGGAAAGCTTCAACAAAATGTCTGTTTTCAGCCATTCTCAACTTCAATACTACCAACTGATAACTTTAGAAGTTGGAGATTTTAATTTTAGATTTTTATAATTTATTGTATAATAGCCCAAATCTAATTCCAGAATATTTTTTGTTCTTGGGTCCTTTAGAAATTTATTGATTGCTGTTGACTTCATGGGATGTTATGATAATCAGAGAAACCTTTGAGAATGTTCTTTTTGGGGTTCTGGCTCCCTAGTTGAGCAAGATTTATGTTCCTTTTGTTCAATAATTAAAAATCAGGTTATAAATGGATAACTCTGGAACATCTTCCAGACATCCTCGTCCAGTCTGCCAGATTACATCTGCCTGAAGATGCCCTCCTCTCCCTTTCTTTTAAACTGGGTAGGTTTCCTCTCTTTTTTAGATCTGTCTCCTTGTTTTGCACAATATCCCCATCTGAGGGAATGGCAGGTGATCTTATCCTGGATCTCGCCACACTGCAATCAGCTCCTCAGAGATGTGTGAAGTGGACATCACAGCACCTAATCTAAGATTACTTCATTTTTGACGTTGTTAAGTGGGATTAACTGACTCCTACCAGAAAAGTATGAGCTGTAACTACCACATAGTTTGACCATTTACCCTGTGATTTTTGCAATGTGAAACCACTTGCCAAAAAATTTAATTATTCTTTCGTGAAAATGTACTGAGATGGAGCTTTGAGAAACCCATCCGACTGGCACATCAATTGTTATAAAGCTTGAAAATTAGTCACGAGGACTAATGATCTACTTCATAACACTGTTATATTTGCTTTTATTTGTTCATGATACTGTCAAGGCTGTATTTAATGTTGCTTTTAGTTATTGTGGTGGACCTTCCTCTTGAACAGGTATTGTCCTTGTGGTGACATGCTAGGCAGGGAGTTCCAGGTTATGGACCTAGCGACGTTGACTTGCAGTGGTATGCATTGAAGTTATGATTCCAGGGCTAGAGTATATGAATATGAAATTAAATCTTAAAACAAAATTAAAATAGATTTCTTCCATATTGTATAAGTAAATATCCATTAAAACTATATTTTATCTGCTGAATGCAGTAACGGATAATGGGGTAATCCTCCAATAGTACAACTAATGGGGTAATAAGTTATCCACCTAATGGGATAAATTTCCAGTGCTGACCTACTGGGTAACTCTGAGTGGATGTTGAAGAAATTGTTGAAATCGGAGTGAAAGTAGGCAAACTGATTGAGAAACCCAAATTTCCAGGTATATAAATCACTGGAAGTTGGAACAGGAGTACAAGGAGTAACCAAAAGAAAGTTCATGGAATGTAGGCTTTTATTTTAAGGGGGTTGGAATTAAAAAGGGCAGAAGTTATGCTTCATTTATGCATGGCCTTGGTCCATTTGGAATACTGCTTTGTACAGTTTTTTGGCACTCAGCCTCAGGAAAGCCGTATTTGCCTTGGAAAGCTCTAGTGAAGATTTTAGCTGTAGGTTACCGGGGATTAAAAGGGTAAATCATGAGGCTCGGTTGCATGAATGTGATTTGTATCTCCTTTAGTTTAGAAGGTCAAGGGTGATCTAATTAAGATATTTAAAATATTAAAAGATTTGAGAGAGTAGATACAAAAAGTTATTTTTGATGGAATCCAGAATAAGGGTGATATTTTATAAGTAGAACAATGCCATTCAGCAGTGAATCAAAGTATTTTTCACATTGTCACAACTCCCATAGAGACAAATAACATGGGGATTAATTTCCCAAATGATCCAGCGGAAATAACCAAAGGACAAGATTGCACTTTTAAAAACTTCTACCATAACAAACAAGCTAAAAATGACAATTGAAACATTAACTAATAGGTAAATGATACTAAAAGGAGGTCAATTTCATAAATTTATGATGTAGAGATGCTGGCGTTTTTTAATTTTATTTAAATTTATGCCATACTTCGGGTGCATATATATCAAAAGGTAGTCCAAATATTTCACCAGCTCTGTGACCAAGCTTAATCACTCCTTGCCACACTGAGTCGAATCTTCCAATGTCTGTCACCAACTGCTCCACGCTGATTTTTCCAAATATAATTATCACCAGCAAGGTGCACTTCAATGAACCCCCTTTCCCTAGGGTCATGACAGTTCTGACAACTGTTAGGATCCTAGCGGGTGTCAATACCGGACAAGTTAGATTCCAAAGTAAATCCTGGCTTGATAGATTCTAAGTTTTTTTTCTAGAAAATCATGGTGTTAAGTTACTGAACTTTTAACACAGAATAAAACCTCTATTAAACAATAAAAAATGAACTATCCAGACTGAAAGGCTGGAAAGATCTCAATACAAACATAAGAAAAAGATTCAAATATTCACAATTCCTTCATCTTAGCTATCTCTTTACAATCTCTGTACAAATTCATAAAGATGAACAATTTACCATAAGTATCTTAAGGTACATGTGAATTAACAGGCGAACTGTGGTAGACAAACCACACTCCAAAATAAATGACAGATGCAACCAAGCAGATTCCATTGACTTTCCAACAACCCACCAAGCTGCTTGTTAGACTGTAAGCCAACTGAAACACTTTCTCATGAGAGTTTCCAATCTTCACATTTGAAGAACACGCCTTAAAATTCTCTCCAAAGTTACTTCCACTTACAGCTTCAAAACAAATTCACCTTCAGTGCTAATCATGCCTCCCAAGGTTCCTTTCCCTGGATCACTTTATACAATCAAGCTTCACTTTCCAAGCACAATTTCAAATTTTTGGCTGTGCCAAGCAGAACACAACTGCTCCAAAGGCCTACAGGAAGGAGTTGCCAACTGTCGGCTGCCTCCACAGATCATCTGGGCTTCCTTTGAGCCATTTTGTTTCAAGTCTGCTCCCCGTAGCTCTTTCTTTAAGTTGGAGCCTTTTTCTCCTTTCTCTAAATTTGTTTAACAGGACCTAGTTCTGATCTCCACCATTGCCATAGAAACATAGAAGATAGGAGCAAGAGAAGTCCATCCAGCCCTTCAAGCCTGCTCCGCCATTCATCACGATCATGGCTGATCATCCAACTCAATAGCCTAATCCTGCTTTCTCCCCATAACTTTTGACCCCATTCGCCCCCATTGCTATATCTAGCCGACTCTTGAATACATTCAATGTTTTGGCATCAACTACTTCCTGTGGTAATAAATTCCGCAGGCCCACCAGTCTTTGGGTGAAGTAATGTCGTCTCATCTCCATCCTAAATGGTCTATCCTGTATCCTCAGACTGTGACCCCTGGTTCTGGACACCCCCACCATCGGGAACATCCTCTGTGTTTATCTTGTCTAGTCCTGTTAGAATTTTATAAGTCTCTATGAGATCTCCCTTCATTCGTCTGAACTCCAGTGAAAACAATTCTAACCTAGTCAATCTCTCCTCATACATCAATCCCGCCATCCCCGGAATCTGGTAAACCTTTGCTGCACTCGTTCGAGAGCAAGAACATCCTTCCTCAGAAAAGGAGACCAAAACTGCACACAATATTCTAGGTGTGGCCTCACCAAGGCCCTGTATATTTGCAACAACACATCCCTGTTCCTGTGCTGGAAACCTCTCACAATGAAGGCCAACATACCATTTGCCTTCTTTACTGCCTGCTGCACCTGCATGCTTACCTTCAGCGACTGGTGCACAAGGACACCCAGGTCCCACTGCACACTCCCCTCTCCCAATTTACAGCCAATCAGGTAGTGATCTGCCGCCTTGTTTTTGCTTCCAAAGCAAATAACCACATTTATCCAAATTATACTGCATCTGCCATTGAGTTGCCTACTCACCCAATCTGTCCAAATCATGCTGAAGGATCTCTGTATCCTCATCACAGTTCACCCTCCCACCCAACTTGGTATCATCTGCAAACTTTGAATTGTTACATTTTGTTCCCTCATCCAAATCATTAATAAATATTGTGAATAGCTGGGGTCCCAGCACCGCTCCCTGTGGCACCCCACTGCCTGCCAATTTGAAAAGGACCCATTAATTCCTACTCTGTTTCCTCTCTGCCAACCAGTTTTCTATCCATTTCAATACACTACACCCAATTCCATGTGCTTTAATCTTGCGTGATAATCTCTTATGCGGGACTTTGTCAAACGCTTTCTGAAAGTCCAAATATACCACATCAACTGCTCCCCCCCCCCGTCAACTCTACTAGTTACATCTTTAAAGAATGCCATCAGATTTGTCAAGCATGTTTTCCCTTTCATAAGTCCATGCTGACTCTGTCTGATACTTCCACAGCTTTCTAAATGCTCCATTACAAAGTCCTTGATAATGGATTTGAGAATTTTCCCCACTACCGATGTTAGGCTTACTGGACTATAATTCCCTGTTTTCTCTCTACCTCCCTTTTTGAATATTGGAGTGATATTAGCTACATTCCAATCTGCAGGGACTGTTCCAGAGTCTATAGAATCCTGGAAGATGACCACCAATGCATCCACTATTTCTAGAGCCACTTAAGTACTCTGGGATATAGATTATCAAGCCCTAAGGATTTATCCGCCTTCAATCCCATCAATTTTCCCAGCACCACTTCTCTACTAATATTGATCTCCCTCAGTTCTTCCCTCTCACTAAATCTTGCATTCTCCAATTTTCTGGTATTTGCTTTGTGCCATCTTTTGTGAATATAGAACCAAAGTATGTATTCAGTTGCTCAGCCATTTCTTTGTCTCCTATTATACATTCCCCTGTTTCTGTCTGTAGGGGACCTACATTTGTCTTCATCAACCTCTTTCTCTTCATGTACCTATGGAAACTCTTAGTGTCAGTCTTTATGTTCCCTGCAAGCTTACTTTCATACTGCCCTTTAATTGGGACTTCCTAGGACCTGTATCTACCCCACTCCCTAGTTTGGGGCCTTCTCTCTGTTCTGCTCCCTTGTCCTACTCTCTGGGATGACATCTCTGCAATGGCATGCCTCTTCTGATCACCTGACCTGCATTCTCACTTATTTAACTTTTTCTTCTGCGCATGTGCCACAGGGCCAGTTCCTGGCCAAAGAATATAAAAATGGACAAACGGTGCTTACACGACCCTTTCCTAGCTGATGAATGCATAGAAATCCCGAGGCCCGACAGGATCTGTAATTCCTGAACCATGACTCTGATTTAAAATTAAGGTGAGTTATTTTATTTCTATTGTTGCGTCATTTTTTCTCTCCTTCAGAGGAAAGAAAGTTTCACTACAGTGAAGGTTTCTTCACGTTGGCTTTATACTTCCTTTACAAGAGCTTATCGTAAATTTCCAACAAATAACTTAATCAAATCAACATTTTCTTTTGTTTCACAAGTGCACATGCCAAATGATATAATTCACAAAGTTTTAGCCAAAACACATCAATATATGTAATAAGTATGATTAGTAGAATGTAGACCTCATAGAATTATCATAACTCAATACTTGTGTTTCTCCTACACCTTTTAAACTGAATAGAACACCAACAATTATATGACTTCTGGACATAATCTTTTCAAGGTTTACAAAGGCAGTGAAGATACATTAAAGTTTATTTAACAACATATTGACTAGCTTCTATTTCTATTTTGTTCTGCGGTTTCAACCTTGCAGGTGTGAGTGCACACCAGTACTCTGATGATCTTCCCCTCTTCAAATAGGGACAGATGTCGGTCATATTATGTGATACAAATTACTTTTGCAACAATTTCTCAACTTTGATATAGAAGGATTTGGGATTTTTCTTACTCTTGTCCTCTGCTAATTGAAACATGCCTTCAATTGGTCCTTTACGTTTGCAACATAGTGTTTAAGTCTGATTGGCAACCGACTTCAAAATCATCTTTTTCACTTGATTTCTTCAATAACAGATTTTCTCTTTGTTTCAATCAACACCAGATGAATAAACTTGCACTGAAGGACTTCTCTCTTTATTCAAGTAATTTTCTAGTTTATCAATGAGATGTTCCAGTTTTCTGTGCACATTCATTTTCTTCCTGCTGACCTTTCAGAAATGGAACTTTACGCTTCTTTCACAGTTTTATCTAAGTATTTGTTTACTCTCTTTTCCAATTCTTTCCCAAGCTTGTTAATCTTTTCATTTAGCTCATCAACTACTCTGGTGATTTCAGTTGTCTTTATTACAGAGTCATTTGTGGAACCCTTAAACAAGGTAACAACTTTGCATGGACATTGTCATGGCAACAGGTCATAGCCCCAAATTACTTAGACAGTTAAGTAACACATGTTTTTAAAGTTAGGATATACAAGTAAAAACTGGCTGAGACTAAGATTGGATTTCCAATTGGATTATACTTGATCAACTGGAGAGAATGGAATGGAGACAATGCAAAAACTGAACGATACTCTCCTGTGCAGGTAATGGTAGCTGATTACCATCTCAGCAGAAACTATCTCTTATGAGTTACATTTCAGATTGTGGACATAATGTGAGTTGAAAGAAAGCAGTTCTGGGTGAAAGACATGTTTGTGTTTTTCCCCTTCCAGGAATGCACAAGAAAAGACGTTAAAAACCAACTGCATCCCTGGCCTTTGTGGGCTGGTTGGGTGTTCTAGTTAAGAACATAAGAAATAGGAGCAGGAGTAGGCCATCTAGCCCCTCGAGCCTGCCCCGCCATTCAATAAGATCATGGCTGATCTGAAGTGGATCAGTTCCACTTACCTGCCTGATCCCCATAACCCCTAATTCCCTTACTGATCAGGAATGCATCTATCCGTGATTTAAACATATTCAACGAGGTAGCCTCCACCACTTCAGTGGGCAGAGAATTCCAGAGATTCACCACCCTCTGAGAGAAGAAGTTCCTCCTCAACTCTGTCCTAAACTGACCCCCCTTTATTTTGAGGCTGTGCCCTCTAGTTCTAGTTTCCTTTCTAAGTGGAAAGAATCTCTCCACCTCTACCCTATCCAGCCCCTTCATTATCTTATAGATCTCTATAAGATTCCCCCCTCAGCCTTCTAAATTTCAACGAGTACAAACCCAACCTGCTCAGTCTCTCATAATCAACACCCCTCATCTCCGGTATCAACCTGGTGAACCTTCTCTGCACTCCCTCCAAGGCCAATATATCCTTCCGCAAATAAGGGGACCAATACTGCACACAGTATTCCAGCTGCAGCCTCACCAATGCCCTGTACAGATGCAGCAAGACATCTCTGCTTTTATATTCTATCCCCCTTGCGATATAGGCCAACGTCCCATTTGCCTTCTTGATCACCTGTTGCACCTGCAGACTGGGTTTTTGCGTCTCATGCACAAGGACCCCCAGGTTCCTTTGCACAGTAGCATGTTGCAATTTTTTCCCATTTAGATAATCCAATTTGCTATTATTTCCTCCAAAGCGAATAACCTCGCATTTGTCAACGTTATACTCCATCTGCCAGATCCTCACCCACTCACTCAGCCTGTCCAAATCTCTCTGCAGACCTTCTACGCCCTCCACATGATTCATTTTTCCACTTATCTTTGTGTCGTCTGCTGTGTGTGAAGGTCATAAATGAAGAACATCCACTAGGCATTCCTGTATTTGCAGGTAAAATTGTCTGTCCCTTTGCTGGAAGCAAGTCACAAGTCAGCAAAGGTACAATCAAAAACAAAACAGGACAACTCAGCTAACCTGCAGAACCAAGAATATCTGAACCAACTATTCAACTGCCAAACAGCGCTACCGGAATGACACAACTTAATGGCAGCAACATTTCATCACCTACTCCGCATGTACAAGCCAAAGACGGAATTATATATCTTTTAAAAATTATTTCTGGGCTCACTGCTTATCTGTGTATGTGTGTTCATAGAATCCACACAATGCAGAAGGAGGCCATTCGGCCCATCGAGCCTGCATTGACAACAATCTCACCCAGGCCCTATCCCCGCAACCCACGTATTTGCCCTGCTAATCCCCCGATGCTAAGGGGCAATTTAGCATAGTCAATCAACCTAACACGCATGTCTTTGGAGTGTGGGAGGGAACCGGAGCACCCAGAGGAAACCCACGCAGACACGGAAGAGAATGTGCAAACTCCACACAGACAGTTACCCAAGGCAAGAATTGAACCCTGGTCCCTGACGCTGTGAGGCAGTAGTGCTAACCGCTGTGCCACCGTGTCGTCCTTAATTTATATTATTTTCTTCCCATGTTTTAGTAACTAATAAGCTCAAGAAAGCCTGTTTAAATTGGTTCCCTCTAAAACACAAATACTTTGGACTGAAAAGGTATCCACGAGGGAAGGTATCCTTTTTTAGTTACTCTTGTGATCAACTAAGGGTGTTGAAGAAAGGGAGTTAATCCCTCTTCACCCGAAAGCATAACAATTTGGGGTTATCTCATCTGGAATCAACAAATTGGGGGGGCCTCATCCAGGAACCGGTTGTAACAATATTCAATTTGTTTTGGGATCTTCCATGATTATTGTCTACATTCTGGATTCCTTCAATTTCCTTGTTAAATCCTCAATTTGTTCCTTTGATTTGATCTGTAGAACACTTGAATGAGGATTTGAAATGTTTGATTTGATTTGATTTATTATTGTCACGTATTAGTATACAGTGAAAAGTATTGTGTCTTGCACACTATATAGACAAAGCATACCATTCATAGAGAAGGAAACAAGAGAGTGCAGAATGTAGTGTTGCAGTCATAGCTAGGGTGCAGAGAAAGATCTACTTAATGCAAGGTAGGTGCATTCAAAAGTCTGATGGCAGAAGGGAAGAGGCTGTTCTTGAGTCGGTTGGTACGTGACCTCAGACTTTTGTATCCTTTTCCTGACGGAAGAAGATGGAAGAGAGAATGTCCGGGATGTGTGGGGTCCTTAATTATGCTGGCTGCTTTGCCGAGGCAGCAGAAAATGTAGACAGAGTTAATGGATGGGAGGCTGGTTTGCGTGATGAATTGGGCTACATTCATGACCTTTTGTCGTTTCTTGCGGTCTTGGGCAGAGCAGGAGCCACACCAAGCTGTGATACAACCAGAAAGAATGCTTTCTATGGTGCAACTGTAAAGGTTGATGAGAGTTGTAGCTGATATGCCAAATTTCCTTAGTCTTAAGACCATAAGACCATAAGACATAGGAGCGGAAGTAAGGCCATTCGGCCCATCGAGTCCACTCCACCATTCAATCATGGTTGATTTCAACTCCATTTACCCGCTCTCTCCCCATAGCCCTTAATTCCTCGAGAAATCAAGAATTTATCAATTTCTGTCTTGAAGACGCTCTGAGAAAGTAGAGCTGTTGGTGGGCTTTCTTAACTATAGTGTCGGCATGGGGGACCAGGACAGGTTGTTGGTGATCTGGACACCTAAAAACTTGAAGCTCTTGACCATTCTTCATCCCCCGTTGATGTAGACAGGGGCATGTCTTCCACTACGCTTTCTTAGTTGATGACAATCTCCTTCGTTTTGTTGACATTGAGGGAGAGATTATTGTTGCCGCACTAGTTCACCAGATTCTCTATCTCATTCCTGTACTCTATTCCTGTATTCTAAACCTGGACTTCCAAATTATACATCTCATTCTGTTGGTCCTCCAAATAGCATCAAAGTTCAAGAATCTTATTCCACTTCATGACAGATTTCTAGCAGTTTATCAGTCTTGATTTTTAATTCTGCATTCAACCAACTGTCCTGACTCGCCAACGATTTCCGTTCATGTTTAAGGTGTTTTTCACGATACTGTAAATAGACTTCTGATGCTTGAGGTTCATCAAGTGTTTGCTTCTCAACTTATCATTTAAACATTTCAAATCCTCATTCAAGTGTTCTACTTTTTGTGGCTGATGCTCCATTGTTCACATCAATTCTCACTTGTCATTAGAAAACTCAACTTTCATGTGTGGTTTTCCTTCAATTGTTCGTTATCTCAAATTTGGCCACAGTAACTTTTTGGAGTTTGTTAAAATCAGCATGATCAGATTCCTGCTGCAATACAGCCATTGTTTAACTGACTGCAATAGCCAAATCATTATCCAGAATAGGCAAATGAGCAATGATTTCCTCCGTAACAATTCCATTAATAAAATCATTTTTTAAATTGACTTGACACAAAGGTTTATAAAGTTCCATGGATATCTCCTAATAATACCTTTTCCTTCATCAAACTATCTAGAACAAAAATTGCATCATCAGCTATCATCAACAACTGATGTTCCCCAGTATCTCTGAATATTTTAATTTGTTTACCTTATTTTTTGAAGGAGTAAGGGAACACTTCTCCCATCGAGGCGAAACATTCAGAACTTCCAGTAGCCTGACTGTCTTCAGATTCTTACGGCTATCCTCTCTTTCCTGTAGGTTGTGAGGGAGTACATTTCACCTGTACCACTTCTATAGGTTTAATGTCCATTTCTTTTTCTGGCATAATTTTTTCTAAAGATTCCTTACAGGTTTATCATTCAGCTTCCAACAATGGACTTGAGGTGCCTGTCTTATGGCAATAAAAGCATACTGATTTATTTTCACCTCTTTTATTCTCTCCAATATACTTTTTCTTCACTGGAACATCTGCCTTCTCCATAAAGCTACATTCTTTCCTGCTCTTCCAGTTGTCCTGTTGATTCCCATATGACCATTTCCTCAAATGTATCTGTGTGCTACATCATGGGTATCTGCCAAAACTTTATGACTTGACACTCATCTAAAGAAGGCTTAATGGTTACTGGAATGTTATTTTGGAATTCTTCCATAATTATTTTTCCCCTCACAATCTCAACATTTCTCTCAAACTTCAGTGACTTTATGTTCTGTGTTGTTTTACTTTTTATTTCCTGTGCATGTGCATAGGGCATCTGTGACACTTTCCAAGTCAGCAATGTATAAAACTGTTGAATCCTAACTGGAACTGTAGTTCCTGAACCATGACTTAGATTTAAACTTAGGGTAAGTTTTTAAAATGTTTTTGTTTCATTACACAACCCAGACTTAGAGATTTCTATATGTGGCCCCTTTAGTCGACTCTCGTAAAACTGTTTTTTCATAGAGGGTTTTACTTTATCTCCTCATCACTTCCTGCATAACAGAAAAGACCTGTTCCTGATCGAGTTCCAATTCCCTGCGACTGAGCAGCTTTTCCCCACCTGTTCTGTTGAGTTGAGCTTCTGTGAAAGATGCTAGAAACTGCAATGCAACACCTCAGTGGTTTCTATCTGACTTTCTACCTCTTCTCAATTCAACCCCCCAACCTCAAGTCATGTGGGCGATTATCCAAACTGAGGTGTTTACCAGGAATTCACACCTCCCTCCCCCTTTTGGAACTATTTGTTTCACTTTGAGTTGAAGAGACATTTTAAGACATATCCATCTTGTCAAGTTGAGCATTTATGACAACACAGAGTGCAGTGGAAACATGAAATGCAGTTCCCTAAAAAGACTGTTGATGCTGGATCAATTTTAGTTTTCAAGAATAAGAACGATAGACTTTTTTAGAGTAAAGGTATCGAGGGATGTGGATAAAAAGATGCTTAAATCGTGTTAACTAGACCAAGCATGATTTAATTGAATAGATGGAACAGGCTCAAGGGGCTGAGTGGTCTACCCCACTTAACATTTGAACAGTTGCAAAAAATTTTGCTTGAGCATAAATGTTTCCATCCAGAACATTGGGAAATAATTAAAACTGTAACCCAAGGATGTTTCTTAACAAGCCTGAGTTTGGATTCCCAGTCTTCCATTTTGCAAAATGGATAAACCACCTCTGTTTTAATGACCCCTCATTGCAGGACATCCATTGGATATCTGTGAGGAAAATAATTCAAGAAAAGAGGGAAATTAAACCCCCCTACCTGGACAATATGTTGGGAGAGTGCATTGCAAAACCACTTTAAAAGTCATCTGAAGTGTTCCTGGCAATTCAAGAAGGCCCTAATCAGTAAGAGTCTTTCTTCACATCTTACATAAGCAGCATCAGGTATTTCGCAGGGGGTTCCCCATGGTCACATCCCAATGGATTACATCAGATGTGTACACAATCAACATTTCATCCTGAAATCAAACAGGTGCACAAAGTTTGCTAAATTACTCTGTAACTTTTACAACAACATCAATGTGGCGGATTCAGCAGTTGAACTTCAGAAGTTTTGCCAGCAAAGATAATCCATTGCATAGGAAATAAACTCTGAACCCCATTTCCCTCTCAAGAGTCCAAGTGAACAAATTCATTTGGCTGATGGATTTACAAACAAGGCCCTCACCAGATTATAATGGCCGGCCACCAGACCTATCGGCTTCTATTTGTTCACCAGAAGCAACAGAAAACCCCAGGCAGTTGTGATCAGATTAGATCAGTGGCTGACCTTAGTTGAGGGTCAAATCAAACTGTTTCGGTCTAATGGTCTATACCCTGACATGGCAGCAGTGGTCATGTGACATTAGCCATTTTGGAAGGAAAAATAAAATAAAGCTGAATATATTTTAAATGATGAGGGACTGGGAAACACTGGTTTTCAGAAGGATCTCAGTGTCTTTGTGCGTGAACCACAAAGTTGGCATGCAGATTACAGAAAGCAGTTAGGAAAGCAAATGAAATATTAGCCTTTATTGCAGAGGGACTTGAGTATAAGAGTAACGAAGTTTTACTTCATTTCAAATGAACTTTTACCCAGCCTGAATGTGGAAGCTGTAACAGCTTTCCTGCCAGGTAAAGGCAGGTTGCTGGTTGTTGGGAAGAAAATGAAACCCTTTACGTTAAGTGAAGCCAAGTGGAAGATCTACCGGGGCAGCACAGTGGTTAGCACTGCTGCCTCACGCCACCAGGACCTGGGTTCGATTCCTGGCTTGGGTCACTGTCTGTGTGGAGTTTGCACATTCTCCCCATGTCTGCGTGGGTTTACTCCCGGTGCTCTGGTTTTCTCCCACAGTCCAAAGATGTGCGGGTTAGGTGGATTGGCCATGCTAAATTGCCCCTTAGTGCCAAGGGGACTAGCTAGGGTAAATGCATGGTATTATGGGGATAGGGCCTGGGTGGGATTGTGATCAGTGCAGACTCGATGGCTGAATGGCCTCCTTCTGCACTGTAGGGATTCTAAGATCATACCTCCCTTACTCAGGACCCACAAAACCCTCCCAAAACTCCTCCCCTTAACTTACCTGCTTGACAACAAGTCTTCCTCTGGTGCTGGCCAGAGTTGAGACAATCAACCTTTTACTTGGAATGCAGGCTCATGGACTTGAAAGACAGACAGTAATTTGATTAATATTTTTTATTGTTAAAATCAATACAAACCTAACATATGCAGTATTTATTCCATCAGTACTAGTGTATACTCGCATGTAAACAACTCACTGAGGCTTTGCAAACTGATTCCTCAGACCATGCATGGTAGCCCTCTGCAAACTCTATTTACAATTCCTACAGTTTACTGGTGCATTCCATTGTTATATTCTATGATGCCTATTGTTTAATGTAGCGTTAATATTCAAAATTAAGCTATAATTATATGCAGTGAGTATGTGAGCATATTTGAGGTCATGAGAGCCACCTCTACAATCTTCCTCGGTGCAACTTTATCTGTTTATAGTTTGCTCATGTCACGGACAGGAAGGAAATATATATTTACATTAACCTGGTTACTCCATAAAATTATTGTTGTATTTTTTTAAATAGACAAGGCTTTACCCTGTCTCCCCAACTCATACCTGACGAATTTCTGGAAATCAGCAGGACCCTCATTATCTTTAAAGATGTGGAGATGCCGATATTGGACTGGGGTTGACAAGATAAGAGGTCACACGACACAAGGTTACAGTCTAACAGGTTTATTTGAAATCACAAGCTTTTGGAGCGTTGCTCCTTCGTCAGGTGAAGCAGTGCTCTGAAAGCTTGTGATTTCAAACCTGTTGGACTATAAGCTGTGTCGTGTGCTCTCTCATCTTATTTTTAAAGAGGTGCAAATGTCCTCTGTGATTGCTGACAATCAAACTCCAAAGAAATAAACCAGCCCCCTTTTATATTTCTAAAGAAGAATTCTAGCCACCGTAGATTCTAGCAGCAGCCTGTCTCTGTCTATCATTGATCATCTCACAAGTAGCAGCAGAAGGAGCTCTGCCCAGATACGTTGTCTGGCTCTCAGTCGGAACTTGTACTTTCAAGACTAATTCTACTCTACATGCCTCCTCCCAACATGGAAATCCTCACTTCCGGAAAGAAGGAACATGCTACAGCAGTCAGCCAACTACCCTCTGAAGGATTGTGCCATTGGACATTTTATTCTGAACTCTGGAGTCGTGTAAAACCAAAACTTGTATTTATATCATGGTCGAGCTCTGTACCCCTTTCTTTCCCTTATTCTTTTATTGCATCAGCGCATAAAGAGGTGGATGTTGTAAACCCCTTTCCTGAGTTTTGTATGTGTTTGTGTGTGAAATAAATTAACCATTTTATTATCGCCACATGAGTTTCCTGTGCAAGTTATTTGTAGAGGATTGGAACACTCCAAATTTAAGGATCGGGGTAAATAATTATAAAGGTGGAAATCAGAAACCACCTTTCTGATTATGGATGGGCAGTGAGAGGAGAAATCAGTGCTGTTTAAACTAATCTCCCTCCTGTCCATAACATTGGGCACCAAATGCTTGAATGGTCAGGGAGCTGGTCCTAAAAGTCTATACTCTTATCTTTTATGACATTGCTCCACTCCTCCCTTGCTCTTTATCACTTCTTCTCAGACAATGTAGTAACTGGCCACCACCTACAATTCCTTTTGTGTATCTGATGCGCGATTGATTCACACGGGAGGCTAGGACGTACCCGGGAATAAAGGCTTTTATTCACAACAAGATTGGAGCACACTACTTAACAATACTATCCCAGACTAAGGGCTACTAGGAAGTAGCAGTGACCTTTATACTCCTGTAAGAAGGTGGAGCCTAACGGAGTGTACCACAGAACAATGCTAACAGGTGGAACACCCCAACCCTAACCCCAACAGTAACAAGAGTAACATATGTACAAGTATCCATAGTGGTAACCATCTATAGTTCACCACAGTATCTAGCAGTTTCACATTTTTTTCGTCTCAGAATTGAATGTGTGCTAGTTAACCCTATAATTACACTATCCATTAGTATTCTACCTGACTAATATCTCACCTTGTTTACTATTACTAACAGTCAGTTGCTTAGGGCTGGCTTAACCTCAAATGTAGGTATTTTGCATTCATCGCACTTAAAAACTAGTTGGGAGTTGAAATCCCTGTCTGGATCAAAAACAAACGCTGCTTCTAAAGGCTTTGTAGACAATACCACTAAATGTGAAACATGTTCTGAAGAAGATATTTAAACTGTCGAGAACCTACTCTATCTTTATTAGCTTCATTTTAAAAATGTGTTCATAGGATGTGGGGATTGCTGGCAAGATCAACATTCGTATTCCCACTTGTACCACCAGGTTGCCATTGCCATTTCTGTGTAAAATTATTCTTTGTAAGTAAACTTGACTATGATTTTTAACCTGAGCACAATTGTGTGATAACGTTGTGCCTACGGACTTTTGGAATTGACAGTTTAACAGAATGGATACCTTGTATGTCTCAGGTGCTTGTGCCACACTGCATATAAAGAGATTTTCACAGCCACTGGTAGAGCTGCTTAAGGTGGGAATGTCAGGTTCCAAATGGGTATAACTTATTGATAGCCACCCTGGTAAGGAGCAGCCCCCAAAACCCTGTTTCTGAATTGAATTAAAGTCAGTACGCCTTGATCTGTATGTTTTAGGATAGGGATATTGGTACTAGTCTCAATAATATTAACCATCAATTGCTGTGAAAACCCATCTGGTTCACTACTGTCCTTCAGGGAAAGAGATATTTTGTCCTTACCCAGTCCAACCTACATGTGACTCCAGATCCACAACAATGTGGCTTAGCAAGCCACTCCGTTCAGGGGCAATTAGGGATGGGCAACAAACCCTGGCTTTGCTTGCATCCCATGAAAGAATAAACATGGTGGGTACCTGTTCAACTTGCTCTTATTCCTCACAGATAATTTTCAACAGGAAATCCATAGTTAACTATGTTGAATAAGTTAGAATACTGAAATGGAAGTCTCACAATGAAATAATAGTGGTAAAAAGACAGAGGAAAACGGCTCAAAATTGATGCTTTGGAACATTTTAAGATGACCTTAAATTTATTTCTGTCTTTTCTACTGTGCCTAGCAATATTGTTCACCTGTTTTTGACACATGCGAGAGGGCAACCGTTGAAACCTTTATTACCTTTAAAACTGCCTTTGCATTTGGGCACCAACTTCAGGCCGCTAGAATCACCTTGGACGGAAAATACCACTGTCATTTAAAACAGGCAAGGATCCAACAAAACAGACTTTTGCCCATGGAATTAAGAGGACAATTCTAACTTTGACCTGCTCACTGGGAATACAAGTTAAAAAGATGGGCGAGATCCTGAACCATAACAATTATTAATCAGAGGTATTATGTTTGTCTTCAGGCCTGTTCCACACAATCATATTTTTATGCAGTGAGTTCAGGTGAATGTGATGAGCCTCCATTTTGAATCAGTAAAGTCAGTCCATGACTTCACAGGACTGAGTATTAGAATTTCTTGTAACAGCCTCTCCAGTAATTCACAGTGACACAAGATAGATTGATGTGCATCTGATACTGCGCCTCTGGACTCACGTAAATGAGACTGGTGAGCTGTAGTCAGCGGTTAGGCAATGCACACAATTGGAATTTCAAGCCTCTGCATTCCTGGCAGTAACCCTGCTAAATCCTTAAAGGGGAAAGGAAGTACTTAGGAGGGGATGTGAATGGGCGTGGGGAGACTGAAGCCAGCTACTGTCGGCAGGCCTGCAGTGGGGACAGGAGTACTTCAGCACTGCATGCCTTCTTAGTCAAGAAAGTATTTTTTTAAATTCCACCTTTCTGGGGTTGGGCTGCAGAAGTCCCTTTGATGATCTCTGGTTAGGCTAAATGTAGACTTGTATTTTTTTACTGGCTCCTGCATAATCTATCTTGTGTCACTGTGAATTACTGGAGAGGCTGTTGCAAGGAATTCTAATACTCAGTCCTGTGAAGTCATGGACTGACTTTACTGATTCAAAATGGAGGCTTATCACATTCACCTGAACTCACTGCATAACAGTGCACAGTTCAAACATGCATTAGGCATTCTATCTGCATAGATAGAGGGTCAAATATCCTCAGGTTTGTTTCAGGAGTGATTTCATGATTCTAAGGATTAATTTTTATCCGATGAGACAAAACTTCAGGAAATACTGGTTTAAAATATAAGATGGAACAGTAATAGTAAACATTGGCAGGTTTTGGAAGGTCTGGTTACCTGATTCTGCTGCTCCATTGTAACTTAGACCTAGCTGTCTTTTTCTGTCAACTTCAATGTGGCAGTTGGGGCCCAAAATGAATGCCTGCTATCTTGGCTGACTAGTGCTTGCCTCAAAACAGGAACTGTGTCATTAAATTTCTGGGACACAATTTGTATGGAAGGATGAGCGTGTTGGGGCAAGTAACACTGTACTTATACTTGAAGGACAGTATACAGAATGATGCATGGTTTCTGGATTGTAAGGAATAAGATCCAATTCTGGTAAATGCTATGAAATGATCGAGACAGAGATAACAGAGGGTACTGTGACACCAAAAAGGTTTGTGCTGGAAAGTCATTAGCCTGGACATGCAGCTCTTTATGTAAAGAGAAGAACCAGTCATTGTAATAAGCCTGCAACCAGAGTACTTCTACAAATGCTGGAATAGCAGAATTCCTGTTTTCCTAAAGCTGAATGAAAATCTTAAAGTAGGTCTAAATTACAATGGAGCAGCAGAATCAGGGAACCAGACCCTCCAAAACCTGCCAATGTTTACTATTACTGTTCCAACTTTTATTTTAAACCAGTATTTCCTGGATTTTTGTCTCATCAGATAAAAATTCATTCTTAGAATCATGAAATGGAATCATAGAATCATGGAATCCCTACAGTGCAGAAGGAGGCCATTCGGTCCATGGAGTCTGCACTGACTCTCCGACAGAGCATCTTACCCAGGCTCCCCACCCTATTCCCTTAACCCCATGCATTTACCCCACTAATCCCCCTACCTACACATCTTGAAGGGGCAATTTAGCATGGCCAATCCACCTAAACTTTGGACTGTGGGAGAAAACTGGAACACCCGGAGGAAACCCACACAGACACAGGGATAATGTGCAAACTCGACATAGTTACCCAATCAAACCTAGGTCCCTGGTGCTGTAGGGCAACAGTGCTAACCACTGTGCCACCGTGCTTCCCATTTTTGTGCAACTAATTTGTAGAATCAAACATGAGCCCATCCAAATGACATCTTAAAAGAAATGAATAAACTATGCATTGATGCATGTTCGTTCTTGATTCTTCAAACCAGCTGCTCTTGTAGACAGGAATGTTTCACTTGCAAGCGAGTTGGGACTTATCCTTTAAGTTGCACAGATCAAAATTTTCACACCTAGAAATCGAGACCATTTGGTAGAATTTTGATGTCATTATTTCCACTGTATGTTTAGCTACATGTTCAGTTGATGACTAAGAAAGAAATCACATTCCATATTCCATTCTGTTTAGTTAAGAATTTGCATCCGATTGCTGATGTTTGTTCAGGCATGCTGTATTGTGTTAGTGGTAGCCTTGTCCTCCCAGGTGGAATCATCGCTCCCGCAGCAGGAAAAAGAAGATTGTTTTGAGGAAATGTCCACAGGTACAGAGGACAGAGACAAGCCAATGATCCCGGATGCTTGAATCATTGTTAACCACGGACTTTGTAATGTCAGCCTAGGATCAGAACAGATCAGAGTTATTAAACATCACCTGACTGAGGATTCAAGTTGCTGAATTCTATTTGAAATTATTTTATTCTCTATCTTGTTACTCAGGTTAGAAATAAAAATACACCATTGTACGTAAGCATCAGATAACAACATAATTTAAATGGCAGGTATAGTAATAGTGCAGGATGAGTACAAGGAATTGCACATGCTTACACATGTACTGAGATTGACACCATAGTTCTGTGTTGACACTGAACAAGAGCTTGCATTTAGATAGCATTTTTAACGTAGTGAAATGGCCCAAAGTGCATCGAGGAGACTCATCACACACAGTACACATACCCAAGGCATTTTATAAGTATATTAAGAGCAAGAGGATGACCAGGGAAAGAGTGGGGCCCATTAGAGACCAAAGGGGTAATCTGTGTGTGGAGCCAGAGGACATGGGCAAGTTCTTAAATGAGTATTTTTCATCTGTATTCACTAAAGAGAAGGACATTGTAACTGCAGATTTCAGCTGGGACGGTGAAGTTCCAGAACATGTTAAAATTAATAAGGAGCAGATTTTTTTAGCAGGTATAAAGGTGCATAAATCCTCAGGGCCTAATGAGATGTATCCCAGGCTATGGGAAACAAAGGACTAGATTGCAGGGCCTAGACTGAGATATTTAAATCTTTGCTATCCCCCACAGGTGAAGTGCCAGATGACTGGAGGAAAACTAATGTGGTACCTTTTTTCAAGAAGGGCAGCAGGTATAATCCAGGTAATTACAGGCCAGTTAGTCTTATGTCAATTGTAGGGAAATTATCGGAAAAAGTTCTAAGGGACAGGATTAATCAACATCGGAAAGGCAGGGATTTATCAGAAAATGCTGGAAAATCTCAGCAGATAGAACATAGAACATTACAGCGCAGTACAGGCCCTTCAGCCCTCGATGTTGCGCCGACCAGTGAAACCAATCTAAAGCCCATCTAACCTACACTATTCCAATATCATCCATATGATTATCCAATGACCATTTAAATGCCCTTAATGTTGACGAGTCCACTACTGTTGCAGGTAGGGCATTCCACGCCCTTACTACTCTCTGAGTGAAGAACCTACCTCTGACATCTGTCCTATATCTATCACCCCTCAATTTAAAGCTGTGTCCCTCGTGCTAGCCATCACCATCCGAGGAAAAAGGCTCTCACTATCCACCCTATCTAATCCTCTGATCATCTTGTATGCCTCTATTAAGTCACCTCTTAACCTTCTTCTCTCTAACGAAAACAACCTCAAGTCCCTCAGCCTTTCCTCATAAAATCTTCCCACCATACCAGGCAACATCCTAGTAAATCTCTTCTGCACCCTTTCCAATGCCTCCACATCCTTCCTATAATGCGGCGACCAGAACTGTACGCAATACTCCAAGTGCGGCCGCACCAGAGTTTTGTACAGCTGCAACATGACCTCCTGGCTCTGAAACTCAATCCCTCTACCAATAAAAGCTAACACTCTGTACGCCTTCTTAACAACACTATCAACCTGGGTGCCAACTTTCAGGGATCTATGCACATGGACACCGAGATCTCTCTGTTCATCCACACTGCCAAGTATCTTACCATTAGCCCAGTACTCTATAATCCTGTTACTCCTTCCAAAGTGAATCACCTCACACTTTTCCACATTGAACTCCATTTACCACCTCTCAGCCCAGCACTGCAGCTTATCTATGTCCCTCTGTAACCTGCAACAACCTTCCGCACTGTCCACAACTCCGACTTTAGTGTCATCCGCAAATTTACTAACCCATCCTTCTACGCCCTCATCCAGGTCATTTATAAAAATGACAAATAGCAGTGGCCCCAAAACAGATCCTTGCTGTACACCACTAGTAACTGAACTCCAGGATGAACATTTCCCATCAACCACCACCCTCTGTCTTCTAACAGCAAGCCAATTCCTGATCCAAACCACTAAATCACCCTCAATCCCATGCCTCCATATCTTCTGCAATAGCTTACCGTGGTGAACCTTATCAAACGCTTTACTGAAATCCATATACACCACATCAACTGCTTTACCCTCATCCACCTCTTTGGTCACCTTCTCAAAGAACTCAATAAGGTTTGTGAGGCACAACCTACCCTTCACAAAACCGTGTTGACTATCCCTAATCAAATTATTCCTTTCTAGATGATTATAAATCCTATCTCTTTTAATCCTTTCCAAAACTTTGCCCACAACAGAAGTGAGGCTCACTGGTCTATAATTACCAGGGTTGTCTCTACTCCCCTTCTTGAACAAGGGGACAACATTTGCTATCCTCCAGTCTTCTGGCACTATTCCTGTAGACAATGACGACATAAAGATCAAAGCCAAAGGCTCTGCAATCTCCTCCCTAGCCTCCCAGAGAATCCTGGGATAAATCCCATCTGGCCCAGGGGACTTATCTATTTTCACACTTTCCAGAATTGCTAACACCTCCTCCTTATTAGCCTCAATCCTGTCTAGTCCAATAGCCTGTACCTCAGTATTCTCCTCGACAACATTGTCTTTTCCCTGCGTGAATACTGACGAAAAATATTCATTTAGCGCCTCTCCTATCTCTTCAGGCTCCACGCACAACTCCCCACTACTGTCCTTGACAGGCCCTAATCTTACCCTAGTCATTCTTTTATTCCTGACATACCTATAGAAAGCTTTAGGGTTTTCCTTGATCCTACCTGCCAAAGACTTCTCATGTCCCCTCCTGACTCTTCTTAACTCTCTCTTTAGGTCCTTCCTGGCTAACTTGTAACTCTCAATCGCCCTAACTGAGCCTTCACGTCTCATCTTTACATAAGTCTCCTTCTTCCTCTTCACAAGAGATTCAACTTCTTTAGTAGACCACGGTTCCCTCACTTGACCACTTCCTCCCTGCCTGACAGGTACATACTCATCAAGGACACCCAGCAGCTGTTCCTTGAACAAGCTCCACATTTCAATTGTGCCCATCCCCTGCAGTTTCCTTCCCCAACCTATGCATCCTAAATCTCGCCTAATCGCATCATAATTTCCTTTCCCCCAGCTATAACTCTTGCCCTTCTGTATATACCTATTCCTTTCCATCACTAAAGTAAACGTAACCGAATTGTGGTCACTATCACCAAAATGCTCCCCTACCTCCAAATCGAACACCTGGTCTGGTTCATTACACAGTACCAAATCCAATGTGGCCTCGCCTCTTGTTGGCCTATCTACATACTGTGTCAGGAAACCCTCCTGCACACCTTGGACAAAAACTGACCCATCTAAAGTACTCGAACTATAGCTTTTCCAGTCAATATTTGCAAAGTTAAAGTCCCCCATAACAACTACCCTGTTACTTTCACTCCTATCCAGAATCATCTTTGCAATCCTTTCCTCTACATCTCTGGAACTTTTCGGAGGCCTATAGAAAACTCCCAACAGGGTGACCTCTCCTTTTCTGTTTCTAACCTCAGCCCATACTACCTCAGTAGACGAGTCCTCATCAAACGTCCTTTCTGCCACCGTAATACTGTCCTTGACTAACAGTGCCACACCTCCCCCTCTTTTACCTAATATTACATTTGCTTTTCTAACTACCAAGTCAACCTGCAAGTTAACCTTAAGAGAATCCTGAAAGAAGACACCCAAGTTCCTTTGCGCTTCCGATTTCTGAATTCTCTCCCCATTTAGAAAATAGTCTATGCCTCTATTCTTCCTATCAAAGTGCATAACTTCACACTTTCCCGCATTGTGTTCCATCTACAACTTCTTTATCCACTCTCCTAACCTGTCCAAGTCCTTCTGCAGCCTCCCTGCCTCCTCAATACTACCTGTCCCTCCGCAATATCATTGTATCATTTGCAGACTCAGCCACAATACCTTCATATAGATCATTGATGCATAGAGTGAAAAGTTGTGGTCCCAATACTGACCCATGCGGAACTCCACTAGTCACTGGCTGCCATGCTGAAAAGTATACCTTTATCCCCACTCTCTGCCTTCTACCAGTCATGATGTGGAGATGCTGGCGTTGGACTGGGATGAACACAGTAAGAAGTCTCACAACACCAGGTCACCAGGTCTACCAGTCAGCCAATCTTCTATCCATGCTAGTAGCTTGCCTCTAACACCATGGGCTCTTATTTTACCCAGCAGCCTCCTGTGTGGCACCTTGTCACAAAAGCTTTCTGGAAATCCAAATGAATAACATCCACTGGCTTTCCTTTGTCTAACCTGCTTGTTATCTCCTCAAAGAATTCTAATAGATTTGTCAGGCATGACCTCCCCTGGATGAAACCATGCTGACTTCGCCCTATTTTACCATACACTTCCAAGTATTCTGAAATCTCATCCTTAATAATGGACTCTAAAACCTTACTAATGACCGAAGTCAGGTTAACCGGCCGGTAATTTCGCGTCTTTTGCTTCCTTCCATAAACAGGGGTGCAGGGGCGTTACATTTCCAGTCCTCTGGGACTCTCCCGGACTCCAGTGATTCCTGAAAGATCAACACTAATGCCTCTATTATCTCTTCAACTTTCTCCTTCAGATCTCTGAGGTGTAGTCCTTCTGCTCCAGGTAATGTACCCACCTTCAGACATTTCAGCTTCCCTAGCACCTTCTCCTTTGTAATGGCCACCATACCCACCTCTGCCCCCTGACTTCTTGAATTTTTGGTATGTTACTGGTGTCTTCCACCGTGAAGACTGACGCGAAGTACCTGTTCAGTTCCTCTGCCATTTCTTTGTTCCCCATTGCTACTTCTCCAGCATCATTTTCCAGCGATCCAATGTCCAATCTTGCCTCTCTCTTACCCATTATATATCAAAAAAAACCTCTTGCAATCTTCTTTTATATTCCTGGCTAGCTTTCCCTCATATTTCATCTTCTCCCCCCTTATTGCTTTTTTAGCTGTCCTCTGTTGGTTTTTAAAAGCTTCCCAATCCCCTAGTTTCCCCACTAACCTTTGATACATTGTATGCTTTTTCTTTTGCTTTTATGTTGTCCCTGACTTCCCTTGTCGGCCATGGTTGCCTTATCCTCTCCTTAGTATGCTTCTTCTTCCTTGGGATGCAATTTTGCTGTGCCTCCTGAATTACTCCCAGAAACTCCTGCCATTGCTATTCCACCGTCTTCCCTGCTAATCTGGCCAGCTCATGCCTCTCTAATTGCTTTTACTCAACTGTAATATGGTTATATCTGATTCCAGCTTCTCCCTCTCATACTGCAGGATGAATTCTATCATATTATGGTCAATGCCTCCCAAGGGTTCCTTCACCTTAAGCTCACTTATCAAGTCTGCCTCGTTACACATCACCAAACCCAGAATTGCCTGTTCCCTAATGGGCTCCACCACAAGCTGTTCCAAAAAGTCATCTCATAGACATTCCAGAAATTCCTTTTCTTGGGATCCACTACCAACCTGATTTTCCCAGTCCACCTGCATATTGAAATCCCCCATGATCACTGTAACCTTGTCTTTCTTACACACCTTTTTTTATCTCCTGGTGTATCTAGTGCCTCACATCCTGACTACTGCTCGGAGGCTTGTACATAACTCCCATTATGGTCTTTTTACCATTGTGGTTCCTCAACTCTACCCACACAGATTCTACATCTTCTGACCCTCAATCATTTCTTGCTTTTGATTTAATTTCATTTCTTACTAACAAGGCAACCCAGCCGTCTCTCCCAACCTGTCTTTTTGATAGAATGTGTATCCTTGGATACTTAGCTCCCAGCCCTGATCCCTTAACAGCCACGTCTCTGTGATGCCCACAATATCATACTCACCAATTTCAATCTGCGCTACAAGCTCATTTACCTTATTTCGTATACTGCACGCATTCAAATACAACACCCTTAGTCCTGCATTAGCCAACCCCTTTTTCATTGTCTTCCCCTTATCTGCTGTGCCTGAAGTTAGATTCCTAACCTTTTCCAAACTTTCTGTCCTATTATTTGTTCTGGAGATTTTAATAACCTCTCCTGAGCTCTCCTTTCTTTTAATTCTTTTCATAATATTCCATGCAGTTGAACCCACCTCCCCACATGCTAATCTGCTCCTTTGCTTCCCATTAATCATTATACTTCTTGTAGTTTTACCCTTCCCTTGCCCCTCACTTGCTAGTTTGAAGTCCTTGTGACCACCCTATTTATCCTTTCCACTAGAACACTGGTCCTAGATCAGTTCAGTGGAGACCGTCCCTACGGTACAGATCCCTCCTGTTCCAATACTGATGCCAACGTCCCATGAAATGGAACCCCTCTTTCCCGCACCACTCCTTTAGCCAAGTGCTTACTTCCTGAATTTTCTCAAACCTATGCCAATTCGCACGTGGCTCGGGTAGTAATCCATATATTATAACTCTTGAGGACCTGCTCTTTAATTTAGTTCCTAGTTCTTGATAATCCCCAAACAGGTAGGCCCTCTTTCCTAGTCTTTCGTGCGTTGTTTGTACCAACGTGAACCACAACAGCTGGATCCTCTCTCTCCCACTCCAATATCCTTTCAAGCGGGTCGTAGATGTTCCTCACCCTGGCACCAGGCAGACAACCACTGTCCCTGACCACTGACTGAATTTGAGGTATTTAATCTATGGGGTGTGACTGCCTCCTGAGATAAAGCGTCCAGGTAACTCTCCCCCTCCTGATGTGCCACAGCATCTGAAGCTCAGACTCCAGCTCATCAATTCTGAGCCAAAGTTCCTCGAGCAACCAACACTTGTTGCAGATGTGGTCATTGCAGCTCGCAATGGGATCTGCCAGCTCCCACATCATACAGCTACAATACATCACCTGCCCAGCCATTAGGGATTGCTTGATCAGGAATAGTCAGCATGGATTTGCTGGTGGGAGATACTATCTCACTAATTGAGTTTTTTGAAAAGGTAACTAAATATATTGATGAGGGTAGCGCAGTTGATATGGATTACATGGACTTCAGACGGGCCTTTGACAAGGTCCCACACGGAAGGCTGGTTCAAAAAGTTAGAGCCCATGGGATCCAAGGCAAGTTGGCAAATTGGATCCAAAATTGGTTTGTTAATTGGACGGCTGTTTTAGTGGCTGGAAGCTTGTGACCAGCAGTGAACCACAGGGATCAGTGCTGGGATCCTTGCTGTTTATTATATACATTAACGACTTGGATGTGAATGTAGAAGGTATAATTAGAAGGTTTACAGATGACATGAAAATGGTGTTATTGATAGTGAGGAGGATATTCTTAGGCTACAGACTGACGTTGATCAGCTGGTAAATTGGACAGAGCAATGGCAGATGGAATTTAATGCTGATAAGTGTGAGGTGATGCATTTTGGGAGGTCTAATAAGGGCAGGATATACACAATGAACTGTAGGTTCCTAGGGAGTATTGAGGAACAAAGGGACCTTGGTGTACAAATCCATAGATCCCTGAAGATGGCAGCACAGTTAGATAGAGTCGTGAGGAAGACATATAGAATGCTTGCCTTCATTAGCTGGGGCATAGAATATAGGAGCAGGGAGGTCTTGGCACAACTTTGTAAAACATTGGTTAGGCCACAGATGGAATATTGTGTGCAGTTCTGGTTGTCACACTCTCGGAAGGACATGATTACACTGGAGAGGATGCAGAGGAGATTCACCAGGATGTTGCCTGGGATGGAGAGTCTCAGCTATGAGGACAGACTGGATAGGTGGGGTTTGTTTTCCCTGGAGTAGAGGAAGCTGAGGGGGGATCTGAAAGAGGTATACAAAATTATGAGAGGCATAGATAGGGTAGATCGTAAGAATCTTTCCCCAATGGCAGAGGTGTCTAAGAAAAGAGTGCATAGGTTTAAGGTGAGAAATAAGTGATTTAGAGAGGAATTTTTTTTTCACCCAGAGGGTGGTGGAAATATGGAATGCGCTGCCTGAGATGGTGATGGAGGCAGGTACCCTCGCAACAGAAGTATCTGGACAAGCACTTAAATCGCCAAGGCATAATAGGCTATAGACCAAGTGCTGCTAAATCTAATTAGTATAGATTGATGTTTGATGGTCAGCATAGACATGGTGGGGCAAAGGGTCTGTTTCTATACTGTATGACTCTATGACAACTTGACACTGAGCTACGAGGTATTAGCAAAGGTGTCTAAAAGCTTACAGAGAGAGAGCTAGACAGGTTTAGGGATGGAATTCCAGAGTTTAGGATGTAGGGAGTTAAGGATATGGTTGCAATGGTGGAGTGATTAAAATTGGGGATGCTCAGGAGGTCAGAATTCAAGGAGCACAGAGATCTCGTTGGGTTGTAGGGTTGAAGGATGTTAAAGAGAGGGAGCAGCTAAGGGATTTGAAAACAAGGATGGGAATCTTTAGATTGAGGCACTGCCAGGCCAGAAGCCTGTGTAAGTCAGTGAGTACACTAAATGAGCAGGGCTTGGTGTTTGTTAAATTACAGACAACAACATTTTAGTTCAGCTCAAAGTTCATGAGTTTCCATATGGGAATCTCCAGACTTTTCTTTATAACAATCTGAAGTCCCTATCTGCTTCAAGAAGACGACCATCATCCCGGTACCTAAGAAAAGCCAAGCAGCGTGCCTTAATGACTATCGTCTGGTAGCTCTGACATCCATCATTATGAAGTCCTTCGAAAGGTTAGTCATGGCATGAATCAATTCCAGCCTCCCGGACTACCTGGATCTACTACAGTTTGCCTACCGCCGCAACAGGTCCACAGCTGATGCCATCTCCCTGGCCCTGCACTCAACTCTGGAACATCTAGATAACAAAGACACCAATGTCAGACTTCTATTTATTGACTACAGCTCAGCCTTCAACACCATTATTCCTGTGAAACTCATCTCTAAACTCTGTGGCCAGGGTCTCAGCTCCTCCCTCTGCGATCCTGAACTTCCTAACCCACAGACCACAATCAGTAAAGATAGGGAACAACACCTCCTCCACAATCATCCTTAACACCGGTGCCCTACAAGGCTGTGTTCTCAGCCCCTTACTGTACTCCTTATACACCTATGACTATGTGGCCAAATTCCCCTCCAACTCGATTTTCAAGTTTGCTGATGAGACCACTGTAGTGGGTCAGATCTCAAACAATGACAAGAATACAGGAATGAGATAGAGAATCTGGTGAACTGGTGCAGCAACAATAATTTCTCCCTCAATGTCAACAAAACGAAGGGGATTGTCATCGACTTCAGGAAGCGTAGAGAAGAACATACCCCTGTCTATATCAATGGGGACAAAGTGGAAAGGGTCGAGAGCTTCAGGTTTTTAGGTGTCCAGATCACCAACAACCTGTCCTGGTCCCCCCATGCCGACACTATAGTTAGGAAAGCCCACCAACGCCTCTACTTTCTCAGAAGACTAAGGAAATTTGGCATGTCAGCTACAACTCTCACCAACTTGTACAGATGCACGATAGAAAGCATTCTTTCTGGCTCTATCACAGCTTGGTATGGCTTCAGCTCTGCCCAAGACCGCAAGAAACTACAAAAGGTCGTGAATGTAGCCCAATCCATCACGCAAACCAGCCTCCCATCCATTGACTCTGTCTACACTTCCCACTGCCTCGGAAAAGCAGCCAGTATAATTAAAGATCCCATGCACCCCGGACATACTCTCTTCCATCTTCTTCCATCGGGAAAAAGATACAAAAGTCTGAGGTCATGTACCAACTGATTCAAGGACAGCTTCTTCCCTGCTGCCGTCAGACTTTTGAATGCACCTACCTTACATTAAGTTGAACTTTCTCTACACCCTAGCTGTAACGCTACATTCTGCACGCTCTCATTTGCTTCTCTATGAACAGTATGCTCTGTCTGTATAGCGCGCAAGAAACAGTACTTTTCATTGTATGCTAATACATGTGACAATAATAAATCAAATCAAATCAAATCAAGGGAGCCAAATTTGCTGATGATATAAAGAAAGATGGATGAAAAGATAGTCTTATGAGGAAAGGTTGGGAGGCTAGTCATGAAAGCATTCAAATAGGCAGGTCTGAACTTAACAAAGACAGAAATGAGGGTTTCAGCAGCAGATCAGCTGAGGCCGGCATGGAATAATAATTATTCAGATACCCCAGAAACTCTGAACAACTAGGTTGTACAAGTACTCCTATATTCCCACATTCTTTATAATGCTCTCTGTACTGTATGGCTGAGTTCATTTATCCAATGGGAAGGATTTTGCAGGCTGATACTCAGCCGGTTTGACCGTGTTATGAACACATCTTCTTTTGCCCTCAAGTCCTGGAGTGGGCCTCAAACCCAGAGCTTCTGACTCAGAGGCTACCCACTATGCCACAAGACTTGCTTGAGTTCCTTTATACCAAAGGATTTCTTTGATCTGTCGGATTAATTTATACTCCCAGATGGTAATGACCATACTTTCCTCTGGCTCTTCAGTTAAGTACAAAAATAGATAAGAGCAAGACCAGTAGAAATCTTAACTGACAAAATATACCTATTTCAACAGCAATTTATGCTGTGCTGAATGGGGGAATGATTAACTAAAACAGAAAAGAAACTCCTTCGCAGATCCAGCATTAGGCAACGGAATAAGGGGTTAAGAGTTTTATTCTTCAAAAATTCCTTCCAACTCTTTAGAACTTCATTCATCCTGAAAGCAGTAAGTGTATTAGTTTTATTCCAATGAACATATAACTGGTTTTATTTCTGTAGGTGCAGGAACAGAGAAACAACAAAGGCAAAACTTGTAACTTGTATTTATATTGTAGGGTGGGATGGGGCTGACTAAGATGTTCTTTCGGAGATTCGGTGCAGACACAATGGGCCATATGGCCTCCTTCTGCGCTGTAGGGGTTCTATGGAGTTCTGTGGATTCTCATTGTTAATGTAGGAAAACGTCCCAAGGTGTTTCGCAGGAGCATTATCAAACAAAAACAGATGCCAAGCTTGAGAGTAAGTTGGGAGGATACGTGACCAAAATTTTCATAAGAATTAGGGATAGGAGTAGGCCATTTGGCCCATTGAGCTGCTTATCCATTTGATAAGCACATAGCTAATACCTGAGCTCCACTGTCCTGTCTGCCCCCCATAACCCTTGATTGTCTTGTCAATCAAAAATTTGAATAATTTCAATGATCCAGCCTCTGCTGCTCGCTTTGAAAGAGGAAATTCTTTCTCATCTCTGTCTTAAATGGGAGATGCCTTATTTTCAAACTGCGCTCCCTAGTTTTATATTCCCACGAGGGGAAACATCCTCTCAGTATCTATGCTACTAATCCCCCCAGAATCATAAGTGTTTCAATTAGATCACCTCTCATTCTTATAAACTCCAATGAGTATAGGCCCAACCTACTCAACTTCTCCTCATAAGACAACCTCTTCATCCAGGAATCAGCCTATGGAACCTTCTCTGAACTGCTTCCAATGAAAGTAAGGAGACCAAAACTATACACCGTACTCCAGGTCTGGTCTCAGCAATGCCCTGTAGTCGTAGCAAGATCTTCCTACTTTCATATTCCATCCCCCTTGCAATGAAGGCCAACATCCCATTTGCCTTCCTAATTACTTGCTCTACATGAACGTTAATGGTTTGTCATTCATGTACAAGGACAAACAGATCCTGGCATTTAAATAATAGTCTGCTTTTCTATTCTCCCTGCCAAAGTGGACAACCTGAAATTTCCACACACTATACACCATCTGCCAAATTTATGCCCACTCACTTTTCCTATCTATATCCTTTTGCAGACTTTCCACATCACAACTTGCTTTCCTATCTATCTTTGTATCATCAGCAAGTTTGGCTCCAATATAGGAAATCTCTTCATCCAAATCACTGATGTAGATCATAAATAGTTGAGGTACCAGCACTGATTCCTGCAGCACTTCACAAATTAGCACTTCGCCAATCTGAAAATGACAGATTTATCTCAACCCTTGTTTCCTATTATTTAGCCAATCCTCGATCCATGCTAATAAATCACCCCCAAAACCATGAACCCCTATCATCTGCAGTTATCTTTTATTCCAAATGCTATTTAGAAATCCTAATACAGTATATCTACTGGTTCTCCTTTACCCACCCTTCTTCTGGTTCTGCTTTACCCACCCTCCTTGTTATAGCCTCAAAGAAATCTAATAAATTTGTCAAATATGATTTCCTTTTCACAAAACCATGTTTGACTCTGCCTGATGATATTATGATTTTCTAAGTGTCTTGCTGCTACCTCCTTAATAATGGACTCGAACATTTTACCGATGACAGATGTTAGACTAACTGGCCGTTATTTTCCTGTTATTTGCCTCCATCCTCATTTGAATATTGGTGTTATATCTGTGGTTTTCCAATCTGCTTGGATCTTTCTAAAGAATTTTGGAAGATTACAATCATTGCATCTACTATCTCTACAATTACTTCTCTTAAGACCCTCCAATGCAGGCCATCAGATCCAAAGAACTTTAGTCTCTTTAGTTTTCTAGTACTTTCCCATAGTGATCCTGATTGATTTACACTCCTCTCTCCCTTTTGCTCACTGATTTTCGAGTATTCTTGGGAGGCTTTTTGTGTAACCTACTGTGAAGACAGATACAAAATACTTGTTCAAAATCTCTGCCACTTCCTTGTTTCCCATTATTAACTCCCAAGTCTCACCCTCTAAGGGACCAACACTCACTGTCACTATTCTTTTCCTTATTAACACTTGTAGAAGTTTTTATATTTCTTGCTAGTTTTCTCTCCTACTCCAATTTTTCTCTCTTTTTTTAGTTATCCTTTGCTGGTTTCTAAAATATTCCCAATCATTTGGCCTACCACCATTCTTCACAACATTGTACATTGTTCTTTTAATTTGATACCATCTTTAACTTCAAAGAGCCAAATAAGTAGATTTTAAGGAGGATCTTAAAGGAGGAGAGAGATAAAGAGGCGGAGGTGCGTTGGGAGGGAATCCCAGTGGTTAGGGATAAAATGAATGAAGGCACAACTGCCAGGATTGATGTAAAGGGAGAAAAACCCTTAGAAAAATGTAAGTCCTTAGAAGCTTGAAGAAGATTATGGAAATCGGGAGGGATGAGGCCATGGAAGGATTTGAACATCAAAGGATGAGAATTTTAAAGTTCAATGATTAAAAAAACACTTGTCCTTCATGTATAGACAGGTATCATTACAGATCCTGAATCCTTAGCCAGCATTGGTACACAGGAGAAACAGTTATTCAGAATGAGAACACTGCTTGATTTTTCCTTCTCTAATTCCTGGGGCATTGAAGTATTCTTTAAGTCCTTAACACTGCTCTAACAGCACCAATCAGTGATCAAACTGAGATCTTTCTGAGCTGGAAGCTTGATAACCTTACAAGTACTCACTGCATTCTTCTCAAATCCTCTGCCTGAAGAGAGGTGCATGTGGAGTTAAGATTTCCACCATGGGTGGGGCCTGGAGGCAGAGCCAGAATTGACCCGAAATGGAACAAGGATCAAACTCAGTGCTGTTACCATCAGTCTGAACCATACCAGCCGTCCAGCCAACTGAGCCAACCAGTCCCTCAAGGAGCCTGAAATGCTGTGGCAACATACACTTTTTCATGCATGTTCTTGCCTGGAACTATGGATAGCAAAGGTAGAAGCTCTAATTTTGTTCCATCCCATAGCTGAGCAGGAATCTCTCCCACTCTTACCGTCCGCCACTGGCATGTGTTGGAAGGATTTATATGTTGATACTAAATATGATTGGCCGCATTATTTCTTGGCCATCAAGTCCTGGAGTGGAACTTGAACCGGGAGTTTATGACTCAGGGACAGGGACACTCCCCACTACACCACAATACCTCATTAACATTAGCCAATATTTATTCGGGTGAAAATCCTTATTCATTATGTTGAGGGGCCAATATTACTATAACTATTGAAAGCAATTGAAAAGATTGTCTCTTACCCATCCGCCTCGCCTCCTAAGCCACGTCACCAGGGTTTTCCGGACAAATTCTCCTAAGCAATCGACAATTGTGTGTACCATGGCATGCTGACCCTGTTTCACACAGTCAATGGCTAGTCCTCCAGCTACAGCATATAGGGCCACCACCTTCCCCCAGGTTATACCTACACAACAAAAATACAGGAGCACTCAACATATAGGACCATAAAGATACAGGACAATTCAATAGACAGAACCACAATGTTTTTCTGATAATTGATATCCACACATTATTTCCCTTCATCCGTGAATCCTAGAATTGTATAGAACA
The DNA here is from genome assembly GCF_964213995.1 of Mustelus asterias. Lineage (NCBI taxonomy): Eukaryota > Metazoa > Chordata > Chondrichthyes > Carcharhiniformes > Triakidae > Mustelus > Mustelus asterias. Next base: position 78,514,470 of record NC_135803.1, on the reverse strand, counting down.
GGTGGCCTTTCAGCTCATCATGTTGGTGTTGGCTTGCTAAAAGATTTTTTCACTATTTTCGAGTCCTCTTCTCATAGCCTTTTAAATTAAACATGAAAGGTTCGCTGCTCAGCCAACATATAAAGCATTGGTTTTGAACCCTTTCTGCGCGTTTGCAAACTGCTAGGAATTGGCACTTTCCTGGGGACCCCCACAGACACTGACACACTCCAGAGAATCCCCCGCAGATATTGATACACTCCAGGAATCCCCTGTAGATAGTGATACGCTCCAAGGAATCCCCTGCAGATAATGACAAGCTCCAGGGAATCTCTTGCAGATATTGACAAACTCTAGGGAATCTCTTGCAGATATTGACACACTCCAGGGAATCCCCTGTTGATAATGACACACTCCAGGGAATCCTCGCAGAATCCCTATGTCTGCGTGAGTTTCCTCTGGGTGTGTTGAGTTTCCTCCCACAGTCCAAAGATGTGCGGGTTACGTGGAATGGCCATGCTAAATTGTCCCTTTGTGTCAGGGGGAACAGCTAGAGTAAGCGCATGGGGTTATGGGGATAGGACCCAGGTGGGATTGTGGTCGGTGCAGACTCGATGGCCGAATGGCCTCCTTCTGCACTGTAGGATTCTATGATTCTACGATATTGACACACTCCAGGGAATCCTATGCAGATCATAACACATTCTGGGAAATCCCCCACAGACCATGATACACTCCAGGGAATCCCATGCAGATCATGACACACTCCATGGAATCCCCCGCAGATCATGACACACTCCAGGAAATCACCCGCAGACATTGACACACTCTAGAAAAAATAGCTACAACAATAATTTAACAACGATAATGGCAATAGTGGCTTTAAAATGGCTATTCGGGCTGAATAACATGCTGGGAATTTTGGTCACTTATAGATTAAAACCAGATGCAGGTTGGAAAGAAGCTCTGGTCTGGGAGCTGTGATCTGAAGCTTCCTGTGTTGATCAGATCAGGGAAGTTGTTTGCATAAACAGACAGCATGACTCCGATTTATATGGCTATTATGTATGGAGTATGCAGTTTGAACTAAGCATAATGGTTTCGTTCAAAAGTAATTTCACTGGATGTTCAAGCCATGTGATTGGTTTCTGGTAACACAATTGGCTGGATGACAGAGTATCTTCTGGAAGCAAGTGGAGAATTGTGGATAAAAGACATGTGAGTTCTTCGTTTGGCAGTGATAACTCGAAGAGACCAACCATCGCAAGAAGAAGCTTGCACCTTGAAGGATACTTCAGAGAGGAGAAAATAGAGTCTACATCCAGAATATTTCTTGGCCAAGGTTTTCCTAAACTCAGTAGTATCTATTTTCAGTTAAATAGTTAAAGTGATGTTCAGTTAAAGTCTATGCGCAGTTGAGGGTAAGATCCTGGCATGGATAGAGGATTGGCTGACTGGCAGAAGGCAGAGAGTTGGGATAAAGGGGTCTTTTTCAGGATGGCAGCTGGTGATTAGTGGTGTGCCTCAGGGGTCAGTGCTGGAACCACAACTTTTCACAATATACATTAACGATTTGGAGGAAGGAACTGAAGGCACTGTGGCTAAGTTTACAGATGATACAAAGATATGTAGAGGGACAGGTAGTATTGAGGGGGGGCTGCAGAAGGACTTGGACAGCTTAGGAGAGTGGGCAAAGAAGTGACAGATGGAATACAATGCGGAAAAGTGTAAGGTTATGTACTTTGGAAGGAGGAATGGAGCCATAGACTATTTTCCAAATGGGAAAATGCTTAGGAAATCAGAAACACAAAGGGACTTGGGAGTCATTGTTCAAGATTCTCTTAAAGTTAACGTGCAGGTTCAGTTGGTAGTTAGGAAGACAAATGCAATGTTAGCATTCATGCCGAAAGGGCTAGAATAGAAGAGCAGGGATGTACTTCTGAGGCTGTATAAGGCTCTGGTCAGACCCCATTTGAAGTATTGAGAGCAGTTATGGGCTCTATATCTAAGGAAGGATGTGCTGGCCTTGGAAAGGGTCCAGAGGAGGTTCACAAGAATGATCCCTGGAATGAAGAGCTTGTCGTATGAGGAACAGTTGAGGACTCTGAGTCTGTACTCGTTAGAGTTAGAAGGATGAGGGAGGATCTTATTGAAGCTTACAGGATACTGCGAGGCCTGGATAGAGTGGACGTGGAGAGGATATTTCCACTAGTAGGAAAAACTAGAACCAGACGGCACAGCCTCAGGCTAAAGGGACAGTCCTTTAAAACAGAGATGAGGAGGAATTTCTTCAGAGAGTGATGAATTTGTGGAACTCTTTGCTGCAGAAGGCTGGGGAGGCCAGGTCATTGAGTGTTTTTAAGACAGAGATGGATAGGTTCTTGATTAATAACGGGATCAGGGGTTATGGGGAAAAGGCAGGAGAAAGGAGATGAGAAAAATATCAGTCATGATTGATTGGCGGAGCAGACTCGATGGGCCGAGTGGCCTAATTCTGCTCCTACGTCTTATGGTCTTATGGAGAGTTGATATTCAGCTAGAGTTAAAAGTTCAGTAAAGAGTTAATGAGTTGCAACTGTTTATGCTTGAGTTGGTACTAGAGGTGTTAAATAAATAAATAATTGAATTAGTGTCCTTGTTTGTCTCATTAAACTGGAATGCTTGGAAGGTGTTTAAAGCTGTAAAACAACAGACAACTATATATTTTTTGAAGTGTAGTCACTGTTGTAGGAAACACAATAGCTAATTAACACAACAAAATCCCACAACAATGACCAGATAATCTGTTTTTTTGTGATTTCGATTAAGGGATAAATATTTACAAGACACCAGAGATAACTCACCTGCTCTTCAAAATATCACAATATAACATACTGCCATGGGATCATTTACACCCACCCATGCAGGTAGATGGACCCTCAGTTTAATATATGGGGGTGGCATGGTGGCACAGTGTTTAGCACTGCTGCCTCAGAGCTCCAGGGACCCGAGTTCAATTCTGGCCTTGGGTGACTGCGTGGAGTTTGCATGTTCTCCTCGTGTCTGTGTGGGTTTCTTCTGGGTGCTCCAGTTTCCTTCCACAATCCAAAGATGAGCAGGTTAGGTGGATTGGCCATGCTAAATCCACAAGGTTGCGGGGATAGGGTCGGGGTAGTGGGCCTGGGTAAGATGCTCTTTCAGAAAGTCGGTGCAGACTCAATGGGCCGAATATTGTAATACTGTAGGGATTCTATGGTTTTATCTCATTTGAAAGATGGCACCTATGACAGCGCATTGCTCTCTCAGTACTGCACTGGAGTGTAAGCCTTGATTTCCATGCTTAAACCCCAGAGTGGAACATGTATCTGAGTCGTAAGGTTCCAAGTATGCTACCAGCTGAACCATGGGAGGTAGTATAGGCGAGTTGCCTCACATCCTTAAAAAGTACTTGGATGAGCATGTCATAACATTCAAGGCTATGGGCTAAGTGCGAAGGATTAGGTGGGATGTCAGGTGTTTCTCGCGTGTCAGTGCAGACTCGATGGGCGGAAGGGCCTCTTCTGCACTGCATGATTCTATCATTCTAACTGTTCACAAAGGATGTGGTTCCACAGGACTCTGGGCTTGTACTAGCTGCAGTCAAACCACAAAGAAAAATAAACTGCCAAAATTTTAATATTAGCTTTCAAAACTACATTTATTGCAAACTAAAGAATGATGCAGTGGCAGCAGAGGAACTAAGTGAAAGTCATGAACTCGTATATCTAAGTCAGCTTTCCCCATATCATCTGTTGGTCCAAGGAGAACAACACCAGCTCACAGGGTGTTACAGTGTGTGTTACAGTATATTACAATGTGGTGTTACAATACTGTTACAATGTGGGCATTACAGTCCGTTACAATGTGGGGTTACAGTGTGTTACATTGTGTCACAGTGCAATACAATATGTTATAATGCGTTACAATGTGGGATTATAGTGTTTTGTAGTGCATTACAAGGTGGGGTTATCGTGTACTGCAATGTGTTACAATGTGAGGTGATAGAGTTTTGTAGTGTATTAGTGTGTTACAGAGTGTTACAAAATCACAGAATCAAAGGATAGTTACGATACATGAGGTCATTTGGCCTATTGTGTCTTGCAGCTCTGTACAATGGCAACTGATTTAGTCCCATTCTACCATTCCCACGTAGCCCTGAAAATCTTTTCTCTTCAGACATTATCCAATTTCCTTTTGAATTTGCCTCTACACACTTGCAGGCAGAAACAGATGTGGAGGAAATGTTTCATTCCTCCATTGCAGTAAAATTATAGATGCGAGGGTGCTGTGGATTGCCAAATATAGTTGGATGTATTCCTGGAAATTTCATCACATGACCTCCCACCCCCACACTCCTGCCATTGGTTGCCCAGCCTGTCCATCGTCATGGTGCACACCAATAGATATCAGCAATCTCTTTGTTATCTGATTGGATGATTCTTGACTATCAGTCAAACAGCCTTTTGCCACATCTCCAATATTTTTATATCTAATCAGTGAAAGTGTTCAATATTTAACAATAAAAGTGTACACAATTTCTTTTAATGTCACTGTGATTCTCCTCTTGCATTGGCTCACAACAATGTTCTAGGAATTAATCTCCGATTGCTGGAGACTCGAGGTCAGTCCTGAAGGGTTGGCAATCATAACAACATGGCACCAATATGTCGAGTGAGTTCCACTGAGAGCATTCAACATGATGGCAATGGGCCATTTATGTTCTCAACTTCAACCTCCCAACTGCTTTCTATTGTTTGTTTGATGAGTGAAAACACGGCCTGGATTTCTGCCACGAAGGAGAGGCTTTCTGTCATGGCAAAAATCCTGGAAATGGCAGCAAATTCTAAGTCTCAGCCCTGAACCTGAAGTTTGCCATCCTCAAGGGGGTGGGACTGGAATCGAGCCGGGCTGCTGCGTGAACTGAGGAGACAGCTGGACATTTCAATCACCAGCTTCCTCCAATGTTTTCTGCACCCATCTGCCTCCACATCTTGCAGCCTCCAAACTCATTCTGGGGTCACCTTGCCAGGCTCCTACTGCAGCCCACCGCCCCCCCCCCAACTCAAAGCTCCCCAATGACCAAAGACCCACCCGTGAGCGGATATTTTTAATGGCTATGTTTGGCAAGCCAGGAAGTCACCTGACTCTGTGTACCCAACCCAAGGATGAAAATCTGGGCCACAGATTCACATAAACCTGCTGAATCAAATTCTACCAATGCGTCCTTTCACTGTTACCCCTTGGGTTTTGGCCTGTTTCAAGCAGGTTCACACTGATTTTGATATTATCAGCGAGTTTTTCATTGGTGTCACATTCCTCCCAGAAGGTTGACTGCCATAGATCTCTACCTCTGTCTGTGCTGTGCTGCCCTTACACATTCCGCTTACTTCAACTGTATCCAGTCCATTATATCCATCATCTATTTTCCCCATTGGCATCCCTCTCCCACATTTTCCATTGAACTTCCTTTCTAACACAAGCCCTATTTCATTTCTAGTTTTTGACTGAATCTTGATTTCTGTCCAAAGTCTGAATCCTTCATGTTAGAGCAAGAATATATGATGGGGAAGTCCAGCACATCTGTGCAAAAGAAGAGGCTGAAACACTTGCAACGATCTTCAGCCAGAAGTGCCGAGTGGATGATCCATTTCGACTTCCTCTGGAAGTTCGCAGATGTCAGTTTTCAGCCAGTTCGATTTACTCCACATGATATCAAGAAATAGCTGAAGGCTATGGATACTGAAAATATTCCGGCAATAGTCATGAAGACCTGTACTCCAGAACTTGCCCTAGCCAAGCCATTCCAGTACAGTTATAACATTGGCATCTACCCAGTAATGTGGAAAATTGCCTAGGTATGTCCTGTACACAAAAAGTAGGAAAAATCTATTCCAACCAATTACTGCCTCATCAGTCTACTCTAGATCATTAGTAAAGTAATGGAAAGGTTCATCAACAGTGCTATCAAGAGGCACTTACTCAGCAATAGCCTGCTCACTGATACTTGGTTTGGGTTCCACCAGGGCTACTTGGCTCTGACCTCAATATAGCCTTGATCCAAAAACAGACAAAAGAACAGAATTCAAGAGAGTTGCAAGTGACGTTAAGACAGCATTTGATCAAGGGTAGCATCAAGGAGTCTTAGCAAAACTGAAGTCAGTGGGAATCAGGGAAAACTCTCCGCTGGCTGGAATCATACCTGGCACAAAGTAAGATGGTTGTGGTTGTTGGAGGTCAATCATCTCAGCTCCAGGAAAGGGTAGTGTCGTAGGCTCAACAATCTTCAGCTGCTTAATCAATGACCTTCCTTCCATCGTACTGTTGGAGGTGGGGACGTTTACTGATGACTGCACAATGTTCAGCAACATTCACAACTCCTCAGATACTGAAGCAGTCCATGTCTAACTGCAGAAGGACGTGGATAATATCCAGGCCTGGATTGATGTGTGGCAAGTAACATTCGTACCTCAGAAGTGCTGAGCAATGATCATCTCCAACAAGAGAGAATTCAACCATCTCCCCTGACATTCAATGGCATTACTATGACTGAATCCCTCACAATCAACATCCTGCGGGTTACCATTGATCAGAAACAGAACTGGACCAACCATATAAATACTACGACTACCAGAGCAGTTCAAAGGCTTGGAATCCTGTGATGAGTAACTCATCTCCTGACTATCAAAATGTCACGGCACAAATCAGAAGTGTGATGGAATACTCTTCACCTGCTTGGATGAGTGCAGTTCCAAAATTACTCAAGAAGCTGACACTTCCAGGACAAAGCAGTCCGCTTGATCGGCACCTCATCTGCCAACCGTAACATTCATTCCTTCCAACACCGATGCACAATGGCAGTAGCACAGACCATCTAAACAATGCACTGCAGCCTCTCAACAAGGCTTTTTTGATAGCATTTTCCAAACCCACAACCACTACCACCTTGAAGGACAGGCGCAGCAGATGCAGCAGATGAATATCACCACCTGCAAGTTCCCCTCCAAGTCACACACCATCCTCACTTGGAAATATATTGCCGTTCCTTCATTGTTATTGGGTCAAGGTCCTGGAACTCCCTTCCAACCAGCACAGTGGATGTATCTACACCACATGGACTGCAGCGGTTCTGAGAAGGAGGCTCATTACCAGCTTCTCAAGGGGCAATTAGGGAGAGGCAACAAATACTGGCCTTGCCATGAGCTAGCCAAGGTACAAACGTTAGTGAAATGTAGGCAACATAAAGCAACTCTTTTATTGAGCAATATTTGCCATTGTTACACACTCCATTGGCTGAAATCCAACTCTCAATGATGAACAATTTATAAAGTCTTAAACTTTATTAATTGGATGAACAATTACTCTATGGCATGAAAGAATGCAAGAAAAAAAATCCCTAGTTTTCTACCAAATCAATCTAAAATAAACGACAGACTCAAAGTCAATTTCTGTTCAGTTTGTTAGGAACTCCAAACTCATTGAAACATTCATATGTAACCAGAGAATACTGTCATTGCATGCACCATACCATATCAAGTAAGTAAATTTCATTGGCATAGATATTACAACAGAGAAGGAGGCCATTCAGTCTTTTGTACCAGTGCAAGCTCTTCAAAAGATATCCACTTATTCTCATCCCCAGTATATGCCAGTAGCATTTCTTTTTTTTTATTTGTCACAAGTAGGCTTACATTAATACTGCAATGAAGTTACTGTGAAAATCCTCTAGTCGCCACACTCCAGCACATGCTCTAGTACACTGAGAGAGAATTTAGCATGGCCAATGCACCTCCGGCACGTCTTTCGGACTGTGGGAGGAAACCGCAGCACCCAGAGGAAACCCACACAGACATGGGGAGAACGTGCAACTCCACACAGACAGTGACCCAAGGCTGGAATTGAACCTGGGTCCCTGGCGCTGTGAGGCAGCAGTGTGAACCACTGTGCCACTGTGCTGCCTCAACTATCAGTGAAAACACCAGACCCAAACACTGGAGGCAGAGGTGGCCACCGGACATGACCACGCATAGGCTGATCAGATAAAGTTTTAACAAGTATTTAGATGCTGTGGAAATGATTGTGTAACATAGGAGTATGAGGAAGCCAATCAATTGCTCTAGCCTGTTTTGCCACTCAGTTGGATCATGACTGTTCTGTATCTTAACTCCATCTATCTACCTTGGTTCCATACATTTGCCTACTCCCACCAAACAAAAATCTATCAATATCTGTTTTGAAATTTTCAAGTGACTCCCAGCATCAATCAGTTTTTGGGTTAGAAATTTTCAGATTTCCACTAGCTATTGTGTGATGCAGACATGAATAGGCATGTATCTGCAGTGTCTGGACTGGGAGCTATTTGATTTTTACACATGAATGAACTGGCAAGCCTATACCTGAAGCATAGGGTGTAGTGACATGCAATGTTACCTATAGTAATTAAGGAACCACAGATAGACGACAAACATTAAGTGATAAATGCGTTTAAAAATTTCAAATATGCAAATGTTCCTTGCAAGCTGGCATCTTTTCCTTGTGATGTGGAAATCTTTTCCTTGTAGCATAGCTTAAGCTCCAGTTCCTCATCTTAGTTACAACTTTAGATGATGTGCCAAGCAGAAAAGTCACTTCACCACAGGAAAGGGAAGACTGATGGTCCAGTCACATGGGTTTCTCTACAGTTACATCATGCTTCAGTATTAGTTGAGTCTGGGAGCAGATTGCTTCTCTATGCTGTTCTGTAAATTACTGCAGGGAAGAAACAGCAGGAATGCAAATCTGTACAAGAGATAAACCTAAAAAAAACGGAATCACAAGGGAATCCAAATGAACCTTTTTGGATAGTAAGGATTAGCAATGCACATTTTGTACATGGAACAGATGTTACTCAACAGTATAAGTGCAGTGGGGAGCAGCATCCCATTCCCATCTGTCATACACACAGCTGAATTAATATTTCTAAAGCTTACCTGCAGAGAAAAGCTCTGTGGCCACAGCCAGGAATGCATCTGACACGATGCTTTCAGAACTGACTGAGATATTCAACTGTTTTGCAATGTTCCTGTAGACATTCGGTCTGATGTACTCCAACTCGTCACCTAGAGAGAGAATGAAAGAAAATAAAAGAGAAATTCTGCTATTTGGTGTATTGCTTTCTGATGAGGGGAATGATAGGGATATCTCAAATCACAATCGGAAAACTATCTGTTGGTGAAGATTTGTAACACTGTGCCTCGGGTCCATTCAAATTGGAGAGAGGGGCAGTAAGTAACAGAATCTCCTTTTGTGTGAGTGTTACTTTATTGTTCAACATAGAAACGTGGAGGTGTAAAGCATTCTGACTGGTAACTCTGTTGGTTGGCAGTTAGCTCCTCAACATGACATGATGAGTTCAGATCTTAGATCTGTCACTTTGAATCATGCAGCGCAGAAAGAGGCTATTTGGCCCATCATTCTGTGTTGTTAATCTTTGGGATTTTCTACCTCAGAGAGCAGTGGAGGCTTTAGGCAGGTTTTTGATCACAGGGGAGTGTAGGGTTATGGGGGACGGGCAGGAAAGTGGAGTTAAGACAATAATTTTGAATAGCAAAACAGGCTCAAGAGACCAAATTGCCTTCTCTTGCTCCTATCTTTTCATGTTTTTATTTTGAATTGCTTTTGGATACATTCTGAGGCCAATTAGAGCTGAATTGCTCTTATGTAAATTCTGAGAAGCAAAAGAAATTTGCCAGAACATAGTACATAGAACATAGAACAGTACAGCACAGAACAGGCCCTTTGGCCCACGATGTTGTGCCGAGCTTTATCTGAAACCAAGATCAAGCTACCCCACTCCTTATCATCCTGGTGTGCTCCATGTGCCTATCCAATAACCGCTTAAATGTTCCTAAAGTGTCTGACTCCACTATCACTGCAGGCAGTCCATTCCACACCCCAACCACTCTCTGAGTAAAGAACCTACCTCTGATATCCTTCCTATATCTCCCACCACAAACCCTATAGCTATGCCCCCTTGTAATAGCTCCATCCACCCGAGGAAATAGTCTTTGAACGTTCACTCTATCTATCCCCTTCATCACTTTATAAACCTCTATTAAGTCTCCCCTCAGCCTCCTCCGCTCCAGAGAGAACAGCCCTAGCTCCCTCAACCTTTCCTCATAAGACCTACCCTCCAAACCAGGCAGCATCCTGGTAAATCTCCTCTGCACTCTTTCCAGCGCTTCCACATCCTTCTTATAGTGAGGTGACCAGAACTGCACACAATATTCCAAATCTGGTCTCACCAAGGTCCTGTACAGTTGCAGCATAACCCCACGGCTCTTAAACTCCAACCCCCTGTTAATAAAAGCTAACACACTATAGGCCTTCTTCACAGCTCTATCCACTTGACTGGCAACCTTTAGAGATCTGTGGATATGGACCCCAAGATCTCTCTGTTCCTCCACAGTCTTCAGAACCCTACCTTTGACCCTGTAATCCACATTTAAATTAGTCCTACCAAAATGAATCACCTCACATTTATCAGGGTTAAACTCCATTTGCCATTTTTCAGCCCAGCTTTGCATCCTATCTATGTCTCTTTGCAGCCTACAACAGCCCTCCACCTCATCCACTACTCCACCAATCTTGCTAGGAAATAACAGGCTTTTCTTTCTCTGCATTTTAGAAGCAAGTGTGAAAAGACCACTCGGTCCATCAAATTTAATGCAGAAACTATCAAAGCATCAGTTGCAGGATGCCAAAAGCTCTGACCAGGAATTGCATATTGTAATGTCAGGGCTCTTCATACCAACTCCATGGCCTTAGAGAAATGGTTTGTAGTCTGGTTTTTATTTTTTAGTTTATTTATTAGTGTCATAAGTAGGCTTACGTTAGCACTGCAATGAAGTTACCGTGAAAATCCCCTAGTCGCCAGACTTCGGCATCTGTTCGGGTACACTGAGGGAGAATTTAGCGTGGCCAATGCACCCTAACCAGCACGTCTTTCGGACGGTGGGAGGAAACCGGAGCACCCATAGGAAACCCATGCAGACACGGGGAGAATGTGCAGACTCCACACAGACAGCGACCCAAGCCTGGAATCGAACCCGTGTCCCTGGCGCTGTGAGGCAGCAGTGCTAACCACTATGCCACCATGCCACCCCAATTAATTAATCCATTAATGTTTAGGTATTATCTGACTGCAGAATCATCATTGTGCACATCAAGTGTTGCTATCCAGGAAGCAGCCAAAATGCCTTCATTGTACAGCAGCTAATGCTGTCTATGTCATGTTAAACAGATGGAACACTGCTGTAGAAACTAGACTATCTATTGCAAAATTGGATGCTGTGCTCACTGAGAAAGCACAGGAGTGCCTCAGCTTGGATGCCTTGACAACTTGCTACTGGTTGCCAACCTTTTATATGTCACAGGAGACCTTTATACTATAAAGAATTTTGAGGCATATCTCTTATTTTCTTCAACCAACTGCCCTCTAACAAAAGCCTTTTTATCTCTAAAACCTCCTAATCAAGCCACCATTTAATACAATTTTCATTAGTTTAAGAATTTTCCAATGAAAACCTTGTCACCAGTTGCATGTCAAATACTTTGGACACAATCTTACCAGCCGTTCACACCACGCTCCCGCTGCAGTGAGGTCGGAGAATTTGGCGGCTCGCCAAATCTTCATTCACTGCAGCAGGATGGGAAAATCCCATCGGCGTGAACAGTGGTAAGATTTCAGCCAATATCTTTTAATGAAAATGAATACGAGTTAAAAATGTTTCCCGTTAAAGATTTCAATTGCTTTCAGTTTTTTTAAGTCTGTATTTCTCAATGTGAAAGTTCATAAATAAAGGAAACAGCATTTTCCCAACAATGTTAGAGTGATACCTGAGCCTGCCACTGTGAGCAGAGTCTTTTGATCCTGGGATGTCAGGACAACTTGCAGGTCTTGCACCACTGACAGGCGCTCCCTCCCCCTTTGTTTTTATTACATAACCAAGTTTTGAGATTGTCAACTCGCACAGGAGAGTGTGGGGAAATGTAAGCGTATTGTTGCAGCGCAATCTGAAATAAATGGATATTCCTGTCCCTCAAGCAACCAAAATGTGTCGAGAGGCATCTCTGCAAACTTCAGTTTCAATGTACAATCCATCCTGAGCTCAGTGAATTCCTCTTGTCCTTTTAATGACATGTCTTTGATGATTCAAAAAGAAAGTGAACAAAGTGGATCATGTACCCAGTTGCGTCTTCCACACTCATGGAGGGGAAGCAGCATCCAAACTTCGGTGGTAGTGTTTTAAGTTGTGTGGAGATGAGGTTGAGTATGGTTTTGCCAGCAGGATTTGCTGATGTCAAATTGAACACCTCAATCGATCCACTTGCCAGTTTTCTTTCCTGCCAAGGGGCCAGTTTTGATCTGAAACCTTGAAGTTTATCTGTGATGGTTGGAATGTTCTCATTTTCCCTCTGCATTTTAACATTCAGCTCATTCAGATGGCCGAATATATCGGAAAGGTGTGTCTCATCGAGAATCATCACATATAAAATCTTTGTGCGGCAATTCATGCAGAGCCGTAAACTCTTTCAATGCATTATTAAGTTCATAAACATGAGAGAGGAGCTTTCTCTGAGACACCCTTCGCAATGCTGTGCGTGTGCATATACCTTGGTACTTGGCTCCCATCTCTTCACACAACATAATAAACAAGTGCCATTTCAAAGGACGTGACTTCACATAATTCATGATTTTCACTGTTTTGTCAAACACTGCAGTTAATTTAGATGGCATTGTTTTGGCAACAAGGGCTTCATGGTACATTATACAGTGCTAGCTTCTGCATTTCTAATTATCTTTGAAACTCTCCTTTCTGCATCTTCTTAATTGCTATGTCTCTTCCTACTTGGAAGCTTAGCTAGTTCGATTTCCTCCCTTCTCGAAATATTGCGTCTGGCTAATCCCTCTTGTATATTTAAATGCATGGCTAGGCTTACAATTATCTCAGCTTTCTTAGGCCCTGTAGATAAAGCTATGTCGAATGTATTTGTCAATTACATCAATTTTGTTTTTGGCACACTTTTTAAGCTTGCTACAGTTGCATTGTCTACTTCCAGGTAAGATTGAGCTACCTCCAAAGCCATTTTGCAGTCTTCTTATTTTAAATAACACTTGGTTGCACATGGTCCTTACTCTCGTTAGGTTCGAAGTCACAAAACCCCTACACCCAAGGAATTTAAGCTTTTTAGAATCCCAGGCTGAGCCCCCAATTTTCTGTCATGAACCTGGCTAATGTTATCTGCGAGGGAGTCCCAACCTGGGACACCGATTTGTGGTGCTTTATAAAGTGTTCTTTATAGGAATGGTATAAGGAGCCAAGTGCAAGACCCAGTGAGAACAGTAACCAGCTCAGTCATAATATAACACTTATTAAAGACTATTTATTACAATACAGATAAGACACATATACATGAACAGGATCATAATGATCTAAGACAGTTAAGTAAGAACTACTAAATATACCAACACAGTTTAAATAAAAATTACCAATTTGATCCAAAATATATTTGAGATCCGATTCTTTCAGGACTTCCCTTTTCCAATTCGGTAGATTTATAAGTAAAGGTCTGCTTATAGTTACCGCACTATATACAATTGAATTGTTATTCTGGGGAATGTCTCTTGGGTCAGTGAAGATATGATTTTAACTGCCTCCATGAAGGTTTCTGCACTCTTGCTTCTGGTCTGCTAGCTAGAACTGGCTTACAGGCTGCTAGATAGAATCTACCCCTCAGGCTGCTGGATGGATACAGCCTGTTAAAGTCCAACAGGTTTATTTGGTAGCAAAAGCCACACAAGCTTTCGGAGCTGCAAGCCCCTTCTTCAGGTGAGTGGGAATTCTGTTCACAAACAGTGCATATAAAGACACAAACTCAATCTACATGAATAATGGTTGGAATGCGAATACTTACAACTAATCAAGTCTTTAAGAAACAAAACAGCATGAGTGGAGAGAGCATCAAGACAGGCTAAAAAGATCTTTTTAGCCTGTCTTGATGCTCTCTCCACTCATGCTGTTTTGTTTCTTAAAGACTTGATTAGTTGTAAGTATTCGCATTCCAACCATTATTCATGTAAATTGAGTTTGTGTCTTTATATGCTCTGTTTGTGAACAGAATTCCCACTCACCTGAAGAAGGGGCTTGCAGCTCCGAAAGCTTGTGTGGCTTTTGCTACCAAATAAACCTGTTGGACTTTAACCTGGTGTTGTTAAACTTCTTACTGTGTTTACCCCAGTCCAACGCCTGCATCTCCACATCATGGATACAGCCTCCCAGGCTGCTAGATGGATACTGCCTCCCAGGCTGCTAGATGGAATCCGCCTTCCTGCTTCCATGAAAAGGTTGCCAATCATACTATTCTTTCCCTTTGATATTTCTCTGTGTATTTGCTGTCTGTCCCCTCAGCTTCTGTAGTTCTAAAGAATTAACATATGTATGCCTTCTCTGGGTGGGTGCAATCGCCTATCCAAAGTGTTTCCTATTAGCAGAACAATGTATTCTGGTCTGTTTACACTGCTAATTTCGTTATTGGGATTCACATCCTGTGAAATACCTTTTGAAATCCTGGTGGCTTTTAACCTGCTGGCATGTCAACAGTGACTGATCTGGATGTCAGGATTCTGTTCTTTCACTTTACTCACGAATCCTCTGACTTTTCCCATTTTGGAAGCTGCTCTGTCAGTGCAGATGCCTATGTACTAGTTCCAGTTAAGATTGTTTTTCTCCAGATAAACAGTTGTTACGGGAAAGAGTTCCTCTTGCATGACCGAGCAATTCTTTGCAAAAGAAGAAATTCTCTTTGATAGAATCCCCGTCAAAATACCTGATATTAGCTAAGAACTGGCAGTGTCCACTAATATCTGTGGAATCATAAATCTGCATGGCAAATTTTGCACTCAATTCTAATTTCTCCTGAAACACCTGTTTCAGTAAAGGTGTGGAGATGCCGGCGTTGGACTGGGGTAAACACAGTAAGAAGTGTGCACAGTAAAGGTGTGCAGTTTCTTCTATTTCGCTATAATTCAGCCTCCTGTGTATTATCTGAAACCCACATACACGCCATCATATGTTGATTTTGCTTTATGTTTTCTTCTCTCAGGTGCTTGAAGTGCTGCATATCTTTGCTGGAGTGCGAATGGTGTTTTGTATTGAAATGGCACTTCAACTTACTTAGTACTACTGCAATGTTTGAGAGCTTCTCCCTGCAAATTAGACACTTTGGGAAAGGCCAGCGGCATCACCGGTCCACGAAGGTCCAAAGGCCAAGTAGCTGTTACTGTCCTGTCTGTGTATGAACCTTGCTTTTCTCTCTTGAGGTTCTGTTCTTTTGGTTACATTTGAATCAGAGCGGGATTCTTCACATCTCTTCAAAAACTTATCCACAGGCAAACTGGGTCAAACACATCATACCCCACAATAAATACCCTCAAGCATCAATGTACAAGTTCAATTTCAGCTTGCAATTTCAGCAGGCATAATAACTGAGTGCTTGCAACTGGACAATGGGAAAATCGAGATGACTTCTATCTTGCTACAGCTTTGTGCACATCTTAAAACGAGACCAAAATTATATAAGGATTGAACTGCCAACTAACGTTGGCTGACCAACAATTTCCAATTGGTCAAAGCTCTATTTAAGCTCCTGTTGGAAATAGCAAGGAACTTTATTTTATACAAATCAGGGGAAAACACCCAAATTAAATCCCAATATAATCTTCCTCTCTACCAGTAGTTAGATAGAATTAAACAGAATGTGCTAACCCCCAAAAAGTCCATGGGGATCATTGATTGATCTCCCTATGGGGATCACTGAGTATGAGTTCCCCTGGTAACAGGCAGTGGCCTGCCCAGCTGGAACTCATTATCTGAGCCTTTGGTAAGGCAGGCCCAAGACTGGGCCGCTGAACTGTAGTCCCAGACAGGGACTAGTGTGTTTACACCATGGTCGTAGTTTGCTTTGCATTCTTTAATAAACTATGTTCCTTTCCAGTCGGGCTTCCTGAGTCATTACACAGAACAAAAACAGGCCATTTGGCTCAACTGGTTGATGTAGATGTTTATGCTCCAAATTAGCCAAATCCCATTTTACTTCATCCCCCCTAGCTTACCTCGCTTCCCCATAAATTAGTCTCTATATTATTCACCCTAGAGTCTCCCTTTGGTAGCATTTTCCACATTCTAACTACTCACCTTACTGAACTCATTAGTGACAATCTTAGTTATACCCCCTACATTATTCTCCCCACATACGGAAACATCTCTACATTTACTCTATCAATTTCATTTAATGGTCTTGAAGACCAATATTGGATTACCCCCTCTGCCTTCTCTTTTTGAGAGAATAAAAAGCCTGTTCAATCTTCACTGATAGTTATGATCTTTTGGTTCTGGTATAAATTCCACAAGCTGTCCACAAACCAAAAACAATACATGTTGGCCGACAGCCATTTCCAGGCTATTTAAAGGTTCATTATAGTTACAAGAATGGAAAGTTGGAAGCGACTCTGTCACTGATTTTTTTCTGCAGTTATTTCTGTGTTTTCGCTCCTAAATTAGGGAATGGAATTCACCAACTTTCTAATCCTTGATTTACCTGCTGTTGTGAGTGTGACAACATATTACCCTGTCACTAGAAACAGCTGCTCCCTTTCACTTCCTATGTTTCTGTCCTTCCCTTTTGAGGCACAGGGTTGAGGCATGAAAACATTGACTGTACCAGAACTGATTCCCAGTGACTCAATGACGGTAAACCTATCAGGATATTGCCCTCCAAACCTGCTATGCATTGCAAGCGAGGGTCCTAAGAGCAAAGTACAACAAATTAACGGTGGATTCACTTTATGGAAAATGCATCTTCAGTTATACATTTAACTTCGCCAATGATTCCACCACCACACTCTATATAGAAGTCTATTCAATTTGAGTATTGCTGAAAAAAGACATTTTATCAAAGTTTTTTTATCTTGCACTCATCTGGACAATCACAAGAATACCAATGTCAGGGATCAGGGGAAACAGCAACTTTATACTGGATGAGAAAAGAGTGCTGACTAGTTGGCAAGTGGAGTCTGAATGGTAGAGGTGTTGCCATGGAGAATGCACCAGCTAATGGCGACTGATAGTTAATTGCAAGCATTGTCACCATTAACTGGTGCATTCTCCACGGCAATGCCGCTACCAAAGTTCACTTGCAAACTAATCAGCACTCTCTTCTCATACAGCATAAAGTAATTTCCCCTGACTGTGATTGTCCGGTTGAGTGCAAAATGAGAAACCTTGACATAATGGCTTTTTTCAGCATTATTCAAGTTCTGTACGACCAAATGACTATTTCTATTCAATTTGTTGATCAACATTTCTGTGTAAAAGTAAATTCCTGATAACTATGCTGTTGCTCCTTGTATTAGTTTCCACATTACATGCCTTGATTTAGATTAAAAATTTGTCAAGGTTTCTTTCACAAAAAGGCTTCCTGTTTCCACCTTGGACAGGACGTATCAATTGTATATCAATTGTGGTTAATTGAGCACATCCCCCTTGTTGTTCCATAAAATCTCTCTCTGTTCCCACAGTCTCAAACACAGATGAGATATCTCTCATCAATTCCTAATATCTCTCACCACCTACACATTCCTCAATCCCCCTTTCCTTCTTTGTCGACACTGGAAAAAACTCTCTTCTCCCCTCCCTTCCCCACACCTTCCTGCACACCCCCACTATTTACAACTGACATTTCAAACTTCATATACTTGGCTTTAAGCCCCACAATGGCCAGAATATTTCTGTGGGTGTTGATTTATTCAGTAATTCCCTCAACTTCATCTTTGATACAATTCTCACCAGTAGAACCTTACTCTCTCCCAACCTGGTCATTTTCACTGGTATGGCGCCCACCTTTGTTCCATTCAGGACTTGAATGTAGCTGGCACACAACGATCCACCCTTCCCCCATTGTCATAAAAGGAAAACATCAGTCAGAAACTTTAGCTGGGTGGCCAAATTCACAGTTAGAGGATTAAACATGTATTCCAACTGTGTCTGTACTTCTGCTGGTACGGAGTAAGATATGAGCAGATGGTATCCTTGTTGGTTGAGTTAGCACCAAGGCCTATCTGGTCCATCCTTCACCACCTTATGATTCAATTAGTAGCAGTCTTGCCTATGAGGTAGGAGACCCAACACCATGAAAATAAAAATCTAAGCTAATGCTCCAAGTGCTGCTTCTTGGATGATGCATTGGACCAAGGCCCTGGTTATCCTGCTAGCTTGACATAAAAGATCCATTTTGAAGAAGATGGAAGTGTTCCCCGGTATCCTGATACTTCCCATCAGGTTCACTAATGCCCTATAGGGAAGGAAATCTGCCGACCTTACCCGGTCTGCCTACATGTAACTCCAGAACCACAACAATGTGTTGACTATTGATTGATTGATTTATTATTGTCACATGTATTGGGATACAGTGAAAAGTATTGTTACTTGCGAAATATACAGACAAAGCATACCGTTCTTAGAGTACATAGGTGAGAAGGAAAGGATAGCATGCAGAATATAGTAATACAGTTACTAAGGTGAAGAGTTTAGTATATGATAGGACCATTCAAAAGTCTGATACTTACTCCCTCAACGAACAACGCTAAAAAAGATTATTTGGTCATTATCATATTGCTATTTGTGGGAGCTTGCTGTGCACAATTTGGCTGCCGTGTTTCCCTACGAACCACACTTCAAAAGTATTCCAATGACTGTGAAACACTTTGGGACATCCTGGAGTCATGACAGGTGCTTATATAAATGCAAGTCTTACTTCCTTTCTTGAGGGTATATGGTGAACAGAGAGACTATAACGAAGCATTGGCTGGTTTTAGCTTGTGACAAAATGCTTGCTGCTGCCAGTTTGTTTCTGCAGGAGAATCTGCACTGGTAAATAAGCAGAGGTGGGGTGTAAACTAAACCACTTATACACCCATTCTCGGCTCAGGCTGTAGACTAATTCCACCTCCTTTGACTGTTGGAAATGGCTGCTCGGATAGTCGAAAAGAAACAAACATTCAAATTCCTGAGATTTTTCCAAATTTGGCACATAAGGGCCTCTGTTTAAAGAACAGCTTTAATGTTCCATGATGGGTCTTGAAGACATGCAGCTGTCTCATTAGAATGGTTTATAGTACTTTATAAATGTCATTTTCAACAAGTGGGAGGGGGGGAGAGCATGAGACAGTTTGGGGGTAATCGCGACCCTCCCCTTCCTTATGTCATGTTGATTTGCTCTCACCTGTTTTACGGTATTGTGCAAAGTCAGCACGTACAGCTCAAGTTAAAATGTCTGTCAAATGTAGAGGATTATGAGGCATATAACCACACTTGACCTTCAAATGACTGAAATAAGAGTTAAAATTCCAACTAAGGTCAGAGGAAACATTGGGGAATTATTATTTTTAGGTCAACGTCTTAGAAGTTATCAAGAATTCTATAGGTTAAGAAGGAAAATTGAAATGCTGGAAATTTGTACCAACAACAAAATATTAGACAAAATGTAGGGAAGGTTAAACAGGATAGACATGATGAGCTGAATGGCCTTTCCTATGCTGAACATAGGAATTAGGAGCAGAAGTAGGCAAATTCAGCTCTTCGAGCATGCTCCGCCATTCAATCAGAACATGGCTGATCTCTCTCTGGTCTCCAATCCACCTCCCTGCCTGTTTCCCATATCCACTTATGCCTTTTTTAATTAGAAATATATCCATCTCCTTCTTGAAACCATTCAATGATTCAGACTCCACTGCATTATGGGGCAGCGAGTTCCACAAATTCATCACCCTCTGCGAGAAGTAGTTCCTCCTCATTTCAGTGTTAAATCGACCACCTCTCAACCTATAATTGTGACCTCTTGTTCTAGATTGCCCCATAAGAGGAAACATTTGATAAACGTTTACTTTATCAATCCCTTTTAAAATTTTATGTACCTCGATCAGATCCCCTCTCATCCTTCTAAACTCTAGTGAGTACAAGCCCAAACTGTTTCATCTCTTCTCATACGTCAACCCTTTCATCCCCGGAATCAATCTGGTGAACCTCCTCTGAACTGCTTCCAATGCCACCACATCCTTCCTCAAATAAGGAGACCAAAACTAGACACAATACTCCAAATGTGGTCTCACCAACACACTATACAATTGCACTTACACTCCAGTCCCTTTGCAATAAATGCCAACATCCCATTTGCCTTTTTTATTACATGCTGCACCTGCATACCGACTTTCTGTGATTCATGAACATACAATCTACAATCTTATAGATTAGGGTCTTATGTGGGGTTCCACAGCAGAAATGGGCAAGTCCCTTCTTGGCACTGAGCTAGCAGTTCCTTGTTCTAAATAATTTTGGTCAGTTCTATAAAGGAGCTTTTTCAGCTTCACTGTGCCAATTCTGATGAATAGTTGCATTCATAACATCTAACTCACTTCTTCCTTCAATTTCTCACTGATCTTTTGTGCTTTTCCAATATTTTCTATTTGTAAAATTGGTAGGCCTCAGGCCTGAGCTTCAGAATGACACCTGCAAGGGGCTGGCAGGTGTCCTTGGGAGTGCTTCTCCACATATGGCTGCCAATGCAGCTGGTGCCTGCACACGTAGACTGAAGGAGAGAAGACTTCAGTTGGTGGCCAAGGTCTCCGTGGGCATCCCCTTGAACAGCCCTCAGCCTCAATGTATGAGGGGGAGGTGGCAGTTAAGGTAGGGTTTCAGATTTTTGGTCAGGGATGCTGGTCGCTGGTGCACCTCAACCCTCTTGTCATATCAGCTTGCTGGAGCTACAGCAAGTTTTGGGGGAAAGTCCTGAGGAAGCGTCTTTAAAAATAATTGGCGGTTGGGCTGAATCAATTTTATTCCAAAGAGACCAACAATCAAAGGTGAAACAGGACAAACAAAAAAATGTTTTTGAAAACCTAGGAAACCTGGCATAGAATTACTTAAACTGTGGCAAAAGCTCAGAAGGGAAATTCATTCACACAGCAAATTGTGAATTGAAATGCTCAATGGAAGCAGATTGAAGAGTAATTTTTATAAAGGAACCAGATAAATATTCGAAAAGGAGAAATTTATATGGAAAGGGCAAGTGAGTGGGGTTATTTGGATAACCTGGTCACAATAGATCAAACGGCCTCCTCCATCAGTGCTTTCTTATTCTATTCACTCCCTCGCTAAACAAATCTCTATGTGCATGAGTCAGCTAGAAGGAAGTACACTTGTGCAACCAGTGTAGACTTCCTCATCCCTCCCCCACTCCTCCCCAAAATAATGTACCTATACACCTGAGATTCAGAAGAATGGAAGATTCAATCTGCATCGCCACAATGGGGCCACATGTTGGCAATTTAAGTGCGTCACTGGGATCTGCAGTGATAGTCCTGAATCAGGAGCACAGAAAAACCAAATATTTCCCCTTCTTGTTCCATCAATTTCCCATTCTCTTTGACATTAGAAAGATTCCACACTGTAGATGGACATCGCTGGGGTTAACCTATTCCATCCTTCCAATGAAAACCCATGGCCTCAACACCACAGCGTTCAAATTACTCTTGAATATTTCATTTTTTTCCCCTCTACTACTCCTTATATCAACCAGTCTGTGTGAAGTTGTACTTCCTCATACCAGTCTCATACTTGTTTTTTACTGGTTTGAGTTTTTGTTGCTTTTTCTGCAGTTGTGGTTTAATTTCAGATAATGTCTTAGATTAATCCTTACAACTATATGTTTTTTAATCACTTCTTATTCATCTCAAAACTTTTCACAAAACTAATCACTTCTTATTCATCTCAAAATTTGCTGTACCATGGAATAGAACTCCACACAGGGTGGAGTTCTATTCCATGGTACTTCCGCACACCACTTTCATGTTTTCCTTATGACTCGTGCTGAACCCAATATTTAAGGTACAGGTTGAGTACAGAATTGTGCAGACTCAGGCTCATACTTTCCTGACTTTACAGGTGTAGGGAATGTTATAATTGCACATTGCTGGGGATTGTCAGCAGAGGATGTGTTTTTTTTTAATTTAAGTTTTTAATTTTATTTATTAGTGTCACAAGTAGGCTTACATTAACATGGCAATGAAGTTACTGTGTTGCCACACTCCGACGCCTGTTCGGGTACACTGAGGGAGAATTTAGCATGGCCAATGCACCTAACCAGCACATCTTTCAGACTGTGGGAGGAAACCGGAGCACCCAGAGGAAACCCACACTGACACAGGGAGAATGTGCAGATTCCGTATAGACAGTGACCCAAGCCGAGAATCAAACCTGGGTCCCTGGCGCTGTGAGGTAGCAGTGTTAACCACTGTGCTAACATGCCGCTCCATGCCATGGGGGCACGCACTGGAAATTTGGACTCAAACTGCCCGTGAATCTTCATTTTGAAGGGTGGAAAATCAATGCCACTCTCAAGTTTCAGATTAACACTGCCAGATGGCAAAGCCCGCATTGCCAGCACAGAGTCATAAAAGATCTTCAGTATTGCAGCATTCTGTTTGCTTTGTTGATTGCTGCTTTACAAACACACCATGAAGCAACTTGAGCTTCCACCTGTTTGGAAATACTGTATACGGTACTCAGAAATTTCAACTTCTTTATCAGATTTGAATCCACTTACAATCCAAGACCTTTCCGCAGTTTAGTATCAACTGCAATCACGACAAATTTGCATTGCTTTTCTGACTTTAGCTCATTTATTATTTTTAATCCTCCTTCCATTCCTTGCCATAACTCACTGAGAATTTTCATCAAGTGCTCTCCAGGGGATTGTCATTGCAGTGTTAATGTAAGCCTACCTGTGACACTAATAAATAAACTAAACTGAACCTAAACTAAACAATGGGCGTCATGGTGGCATTGCGGGTTAGCACTGCTGCCTCAATGCCAGGGACCGGGTTTGATTCTGGCCTTTTGTTTGGAGTTTGCACTTTCTCCCCGTGTCTGCATAGGTTTCCTCCGGGTGCTCCGGTTTCCTCCCCCAGTCCAAAGATGTGCTGCAGGTTGGTGGATTGGCCATGATTAATTGCCCCTTGGTGTCCCAGGATATGCAGGTCAGGTGGATTGGCCCTGGTAAAAGTATGGGGGTGCAGGGCTGGGGCAGAGAATGCAAAGATGGGGCAGGGCTGGGTGGGATGTTCTTTCGGAGTCAGTGCAGACTCCACATGCTGGATGGCCTCCTTCTGCACTGTAGGGATTCTATTCCTTTCTCTACTCCCAACTCATCCACCTCTCTTCCCATTTCTATCACCATGACTCAATTTCTTTCTAATTCTTCTGTGTCCCTGCATTTGGTCAAACTTACCCAAGTGAAGGAGTGCGGCTGATACCTCAGTAAGTTTACTGGCTGGACCAGAAACTGCAGGCTCTGGTTTACTCCAGACGATACCAGCTCGGATCAGACGGGAGTGGATGTAATCGCGACACAGTGCTTTAGCTTGAGAAATAAGCTCTTTATCAGGGGGAGAACGATCAAAAACTTCCATCACTTCAGCAGCAAAGACAGAGGAACGTCGAAGCATCTCCATCTGGCAGAAAAGAAACAGGAAGTTAGGTAGCACTTGATTTGTGCTGGAAAATATCAACGCAGAGGACTATATTCGAGGGTCACAGAGGAGAGCGCAACACAAATACTGTTGCTTCATGTGGGACACTCTGGTAAGTTGTAATAGGTGAGTTATGTCAAACTGAAATTTAATTGAACTTTCTGAATTTAACGTAGAACCTTTAAAAGAAACTGCAAGTTAATCAGCACTTAGCAGAAACTGCCTGTCAGGGCTGGTTAACTATCAATCAGCTAAAAGTGATTGTCTGGAAAAGGTGCTAATAGGTGACCGCGGCTATATTCGTGGCCGAGTGTCCCTGGAGAGGGAGCATGCGGTGTCCTCGGGTACTGTTAACGCTTTCCGTGCCTGTTGGGCACCGCAGGGACTGGGGTGCATTATTGACTTGATGTTTTAAGCTTCCTTTCCATTTTGTATTTTGTTTCAGGCGGTTCCCCTCCTTTTTGGGAGTTGCCCCTTTTAATTTGTCCCCTCGTTAATTTGAGTTAGTTTATTTGGTTTGCCAAAAGATTGGTGCTAATAGGTGAGCAGGAAACTGAGTCACCAGTTGTGAATTGGGTGTGGTTCAAAAAAAGGTCTATAAAAGTAAACAGGATTCGCTGATAGAGTGGCTGCTGAACAGAAAGATTGGGTATTTGTAAGGAAGTACTTTTTGTGTCTCAAATGTGTAGTGGTAAATATTTAATTGCTGATAATTTAAACTAGGTCAAGTAATTAGCTAAAACCTTAAACAGTATAAGGTAAGTTAAATAAATACACAAGCCTATGGGGATGATTGTAAGGTGAACAAAGAACAATACAGCACTGGAACAGGCCCTTCGGCCCTCCAAGCCCATGCCGCTCTCTGGTCCAAACGAGACCATTCATTTGTATCCCCCCATTCCCACTCCGTTCATATGGCTGTCTAGATAAGTCTTAAACGTTCCCAGTGTGTCCGCCTCCACCACCTTGCCTGGCAGTGCATTCCAGGCCCCCACCACCCTCTGTGTAAAATATGTCCGTCTCATATCTGTGTTAAACCTCCCCCCCTTCACCTTGAACCTATGACCCCTCGTGAACGTCACCACCGACCTGGGGAAAAGCTTCCCACCGTTCACCCTATCTATGCCTTTCATAATTTTATACACCTCTATTAAGTCTCCCCTCATCCTCCGTCTTTCCAGGGAGAACAACCCCAGTTTACCCAATCTCTCCTCATAACTAAGCCCCTCCATACCAGGTAACATCCTGGTAAACCTCCTCTGTACTCTCTCCAAAGCCTCCACGTCCTTCTGGTAGTGTGGTGACCAGAACTGGACGCAGTATTCCAGATGCGGCCGAACCAACGTTCTATACATCTGCAACATCAGACCCCAACTTTTATACTCTATGCCCCGTCCTATAAAGGCAAGCATGCCATATGCCTTCTTCACCACCTTCTCCACCTGTGACGTCACTTTCAAGGATCTGTGGACTTGCACACCCAGGTCCCTCTGCGTATCTACACCCTTTATGGTTCTGCCATTTATCGTATAGCTCCTCCCTACATTATTTCTACCAAAATGCATCACTTCGCATTTATCAGGATTGAACTCCATCTGCCATTTCTTTGCCCAAATTTCCAGCCTATCTATATCCTTCTGTAGCTTCTGACAATGCTCCTCACTATCTGCAAGTCCTGCCAATTTTGTGTCGTCCGCAAACTTACTGATCACCCCAGTTACACCTTCTTCCAGATCATTTATATAAATCACAAACAGCAGAGGTCCCAATACAGAGCCCTGCGGAACACCACTAGTCACAGGCCTCCAGCCGGAAAAAGACCCTTCCACTACCACCCTCTGTCTTCTGTGACCAAGCCAGTTCTCCACCCATCTAGCCACCTCCCCCTTTATCCCATGAGATCCAACCTTTTTCACCAGCCTACCATGAGGGACTTTGTCAAACGCTTTACTAAAGTCCATATAGACAACATCCACGGCCCTTCCCTCGTCAACCATTTTGGTCACTTCTTCAAAAAACTCCACCAGGTTAGTGAGGCATGACCTCCCTCTCACAAAACCATGCTGACTATCGTTAATGAGTTTATTCCTTTCTAAATGCGCATACATCCTATCTCTAAGAATCTTCTCCAACAACTTCCCCACCACGGACGTCAAGCTCAGCAGCCTATAATTACCCGGGTTATCCTTCCTACCCTTCTTAAATAACGGGACCACATTGGCTATCCTCCAATCCTCTGGGACCTCACTGCGTCCAGTGACGAGACAAAGATTTGCGTCAGAGGCCCAGCGATTTCATCTCTCGTCTCCCTGAGCAGCCTTGGATAGATTCCATCAGGCCCTGGGGATTTGTCAGTCTTTAAATTCTCTAACAAACCTAACACTTCCTCCTTTGTAATGGAGATTTTCTCCAACGGTTCAACACTCCCCTCCGAGACACTTCCAGTCAACACATCCCTCTCCTTTGTGAATACCGACG